>NC_083862.1:13372500-13672500 GCF_029169275.1 Apis cerana | reverse complement strand
ATAGAAAATCCACGTAACAAATTTTCGTTAAATATTCAATATATTTTTTTCTCCATTGTAGATATATACTACTGATTAATTAATTAAAATAATAACTTTATAGTGATGACAAAATGATGTTCACTGACGAAAAACCTAAATTTGGACTATGTGTTAATAATAACATTCGAATTTCTTAATAATAATAATAATATTTTAAATTATTTATTTTTGATGTTTTTGTTACAGTCGGGAACGCTGAAACCTTATCTGGCAGCAGTAAGAAGAACACTTACTGCTGCTATGTGTTTGGAGAATTTCTCCTCTCAAATAGTTGAGAAACACAATAAACCAGAAGTTGAAGTACGAGCTAGTAAGGAACTTCTTTTAACACCAATATTAATAAGCAGAAATGATAAAGAAAAAGTATTGATTGAGTCCAGTATAAATAGTATGAGAATAAGCATTGCTGTGAAGCAGGCTGATGACCTAGAAAAGCTTCTATGTCATAATTTCACAAGATTCATGACGATGAGAGCAGAACACTTCATTATTCTCAGGAGAAAGCCAATAGAGGTAAATATTTTATCATATTATTAAATTAAAATTAAAAAAGAAAAAGCGAAAGAAATAATTAATATTTATAATATTTATTTATCACAGGGTTATGATATTAGTTTTTTAATTACAAACATCCATGTAGAACAAATGTACAAACACAAGATTGTAGATTTTGTGATTTATTTCATGGAAGAAATTGACAGAGAGATCAGTGAGATGAAATTATCCATGAATGCAAGAGCTCGCATTTGTGCAGAAGAATTTTTAAAAAGGGTTAGTACGCGTGATATAAATGTGAGATAAAAAAAATATAATACAATTGCTAAAATATTTTTTTCTATTCCAGTTTTAACTTTATGGACACAATGTGTTAGCAACATAGCAATAATCACAAATGCCAGGTCACTAAAAATAACAGTGCCCATGAATCAAGCTGGTTAATATGCAACCAGATGAAATTTTAACAGATTAATCTCTTAAACTGACTCTAAACGCTCCTTAATCCAAACACGCCAATTCCCATTGTTGTCCAGTCATGAAAAAAATTCATTCGAATACATTTCTCGATTAATCGCTGTTGTTCAGCTGTGTGTGTAACGAATAACAAGGCTGATGTACATGTAAGTACCATAACGGTATTAAATTCAGCACGCGCAGCCCCTCGTATGATAATCGCGAATATATTCGCAATCGTGCGTTTCTTTTCCCTAAAAAGAGGAAATTGAAACAGGTGGTATAGGAGTAAAGCGTGCAATTCCTTTTGCATTTATAAAGTTCTATTTATCTTACGAATCACTGTAACCATATTGATTTAATACTAATGTAAATACAAATAAACGAGAAGAATCATCGCCAGGACATGAATTAGGCCCTGTACCTTAAGCATCCTGAAGGTTAAGTCCTCCTATCATTTAATATTGGTCCTTCAACTTCAGGTACTTTTAAGTGCAATTATACATTATTTCATTCATTTTTAATCGTAATTTTTTTAATTCTAAATAAATTTTTATCACACTTTTAAGTTTCAATGTCAACCCATACAAATTTTTCAGTTTTAACAATATTATATTTATAATTATGTTAACCATAAATTTCTTTTCTTTTTCTACTTAATTTAGATACAAATGATGTATTTTAATATGTATCACATATTATATTCTAATTGAAAAAAATTAATCAAGTTTCTAAGAATTTTTTATTGAATTGAACAAAATAGTTTTCTTTTTAAAAATATTTTACCATTCTTTGAAAAACGCCTTGAAGTTCGCAACACCGCGGACAAGGAACGCGGGCCCCTTCGAACTGTGGAATCCATCACGTTCATGGCTACTCCTCTTTCTACGGGGAAGGGTGGCCCAATGGTGACCATTCGCTCAACGATACCATTCACCAGTAGCAGTTCGCGAGTTTTCCAGCCAGCAGGCATCGCGACCTTTCCTACGGTTCTTTCTTCCTTCGTTACAAAAAAGTGACGACGTTTCTCAAGTATTAACGTTTAACAATTTGCATCGAACGAGTGATATTCAACAAGATTGAAAACGAAGAACAACAAGAACCACCGAACGTCTTCAAATATTTAAGAAAGATCATTAATCTGGAGAGTTTTAAAAGTTCTCAAAGTGATAAAATTTCGTATATTAGAAGAGAAAAAAAGATGGAGAATCTTTCAGCCAGCCAAAGCTTATAATAACGATCTTTTCAAAAAGCCGGCGAACGAGGGATTCCAGTCTCCGAATTTTCCGGTAGCGGGGGTGTAAACTTTTAAGCCGTGTCGTCTCTCGGTTAGTTACGAACTTTTCCCCTGCGTTGGGTAGTTTTAAAGGGGGCACGTAATCTCGTTTCCCGTTGCTCGTGATTTCGAGATTACCGCCTATTCCTAGCTATATTGTCTAGGAGTGGCAGGGGTGGAAGATTGTTGACAAACTTCCGCTTTACGTGGGGTGTCGTTTCCGCCTGCATGGTGCAACTGAAGTTCTAGTCGACGTTGATCCTCTCGAACATCCCTCGTTTTCCACTGTGGAGAAAGGGGAGAAAGTATAAGTAGAAGAGACCTTCGAGCGCTAATTCCTAACGAGCGCCCAAAAATATACAGTGTAAAAAGAGAGAGAAAGAGAGAGGATTGGCTGAGGAGGAGCAGTGGCTGTAGATAGCTGGCGAAGAAGGGGGTCGAGGTAGAATAACAGGTAGAAACGAAAGCGAGCCGGATAAATAGAGGCTTACGAATTACGGGTCTTCCTAGCTTTATCTACTGTTCTCTAGATCCTCGTACGTATTGTTTTTTTTCTTTCTTTCGACTCAGTCCTATTTATTTCTTCGTTTTGATCAATTATGTAAAAGAGTTTAATCAACCGATTAAGATTATCGATAAAATAAAGTAGGTTGTATATTGATTTTTTTAAGAATATTTTAGTATTCGTTTCTTTCGTGGTCCTTTCGAAATACTGTTACAAAGATTCAGTGATCAGACTTGATAGACTCGTTCTACTTAACGCCGTTCTCCTATCTTCCCTAAATGTTTTTAAGCAGTTTGGAAACTCTGTTTTAATCCGACTTCTGAACTAAGATTATTCCAATTAAAATTATTCCACGCGAGTTTCTTTGCTAAATCTTTAATCCATTCTATCTCGAATATAATTTACACTTGTTCAACCATAAGTCACTTAACTAGATAAACGTATTCTAATTAGAATTTATCTACCTCTTTCTTTGCACGTTAAACGTGCAAATTCCTTTCGGCCAATCAATTTGCTTTAATTCTACTACAGATCTACTATACACTTGCTTACTCCACTTAAACTATCCCCACTACTTTCTCCCTCAAATATTTCATCACCACTGTCCAACCAGTTAATCTCGTTCCACTTGCAATCCCTCTACCAGCTTCCTCAAACGTAGTTCGCTGAAAAAGTAACAGTTAAAATTTCGAACAAGATTACTTCAAGTAATAACATTATTTAAAATGCTAGAATAACATTTATTCGCACCTGTTATAACTGATTTTCATATAATCTTTGGCACTATAGCTATTCCATTTCGAATAATAAATTATCGAAGTAATTTTATTCTTCATTACATTAATTCTCTTTATACAATCGTTTGAAAATTTTGATTCCGAGTCTCCAAACACAAACACCGCAAAGGGTTCATTTCTCCTCCATCTTCTTCATCTCCAACCCAAAAACCTCATCCATAAACGCAACCTTTCTCCTCTCTCCCTCCTCTCCGATTCTCCCTTTCTATTTATCAGCTCGCGCTCTAATTCTTTTTTCTTCTATCCTCCTCCTCTCTCCCATCCCCCCTCCCATAGCAAAATCAGCTGTTCCCTCTCCTTCTCTATCTCCCCACCTCTTTCTCTCCACGATCTCTATCCAACCAAGGGCACTCCTCCTCGTCGCTGGTCGCCTCTCCCCACCCCTGGGCGTCCGGCCGCGTCCGGACGCGTCGAGGCGTCCTCGCGGCGCGTCGCGGCGCGCTCCCGCGGCGGGCTTGCGCCCGAGCCGTCGCTTTTTACGCCGACGCCGACGCCGACGCAGCGCCGGTGGCTCGGAGTCGGCGTAGTCTGGGGCCTGGCGTCCTCCCGTACGGGAAGAGAAGCTACTGGGAGAGCCGAGAGAGAGAGGATCGCCCGTGTCCGTGTGTGTGTGCACGTCGTCCTCCTCGTCCGTGATCCTCGTTGTCGCGCTCCTCGGTCCACGCTCGAACAGAGGGAGAGGATTCTTCTTTTCTTCCTCGTACTTTTCTAAAAAAACTTGTGTCCGATTAAAAGAAAGAAAGAAAGAAAAAAAAATTAACGATATTATCGAAAATATATATACACATATATATATATATAAAGCTGGATCGTTACGGAAATATATATCGTAGAATCAAATTCGCAACCCCTCGAGGGAGATGGAATAAGAGAGGAATCGGAGGAGAGAGGAAGAAACGAGAGGAAGAGTGAGAGGAGGAGGAGAGAGACGTTCCGTAAGGGTTAGAGCCGGCCTGTTCGCGAACGGCGAAGGAAGGGGGGAGGGGGGAGAGCGGCGCGAGAAAGGTAGGGAAAGCGAAGAGGAATAGGGGGGGGAAAGAAGCGAGAGGAGTTAAACGAAGGAAGGAAAGGAAGAAAGAAAGAAAGAAAGAAAGAAAGGAAGACGAGGCTTCGCGAAGGAAGAAAGAAAGAAAGAGGGAAGGGAGAGGATATCGTAGTGGCGGACGAGTGAGGAGGATAAAAAGAGTGGGCGGGTGGGGGGAACGGGCGGAAGGGGGGATAGAGGGATAGAAGGACAGCTCGAGTGAGCGAGAGCGAGAGAGATAGGACGAGCGAGCCCCGTGTCTTGCGTGCCACGAGAGAGTATACAGAGAGGGCCTAAAGTCGAGAGTTAGGAGTTGTGGCTCGCGTGGTTAGATAGGATGCGTGTGCCTGGGTGCGGTGTTCCACCACCACCCGACAGCCGACGGTTCAGCGACAACAGCCAGACAACAAGCGACAACGCAAACTGCAACCGCTGCGACAACAACAACAACAACAACAATAATAATAATAATAATAACAACGAAAACATCGGTTCTTCGTTACAAGATAAAGAGTATCGCTCGAGTAGAAGCAGTCGCTTGATCGCGCGCGATCAACGGAGGTTGAAAGAAACGCCTGGTGGTTGCCTCGAGCACCACGGTGCCGGGTGTCTGAACGCGGACACGGCTCGTTCCAGCCGATTTCCGGCCCGGAGATCGAGGGAGAGACAACCGTTCGCCCCTGGTTTCTCCAACCTTCCTTCAAAGAGGGACTCGAGGATATCTTGGAGTCTTCGGTCGAGGGATAATACGTTGACCGTTGCTCCTTGGCTCGGCGGAGAGTGGAATACAATTGTTGTTGTGTAGTCGGGGAAGAGGGAAGCAGGTCCGTACCACGTATTATCCGCCGGAGAGCGGGTGGCCGACCAGCTGGAGCACCGTCCCACGGCGGCGTTCGTCGGCGTCGCGCGGCGTCGGGACGACGCTACTGGCGAGCACAGGCTCGCTGGAGGAGCGCAGCCGGCTTCAGCCTGTACCGCGGCCGACGTCTCAGCTACTCATGTTCATCCCGGATACACTGAGGAGCTGCATGGTGGAACCGGATGTCTCGACTTACCTGCAGGCCCCTTCCGTAGGACAGGTGTGCCTTCGACAAGCAAAAATCGAGTTATTTCTTCTTCTTTTTTTTTTTTTTTTTTTAGATGTTTATGTTTGTTTTTTGTTTTGTTTTGTTTTTTTTTGCAAAGATTGGAGTTACTAAGTTAAGGAGTTAATTAACAATAAACAGTGCTTCGAAATTGTAAAGATTTCGAGTTTCGAGTTGAATCCGCTTTTTCTTGGTTTTTTGGCTAGGAAGGGAGAAGGGCTGGTTCACGATTCGACTTAGAGCCGCTGCTTGAGACCCGCGCTGTGCAAAGCTGATGCTTTTTTGGTCCTTAAAGTTCTACGCGCCATGCTTTTACGCTTGTAAAGACTTCTAAAGGGTTCTTTGGTGCGATCGTTTGGGGATTCGTGGGTGGTTTTTTGTTGGAGTGGTGTTTGCTTGGCAGTGGATGGATGGAGTTTTCGGTAGTGGTTCGAAGTTGTTTTGGGAGTTGAAAAATGAGGTTGTGCTTTTGGAGTCGTCGTTTATCTTTTCTTCTTCTTCTTCTTCTTCTTCTTTTTCTTCTTTTTTTCTATGGAAAATTCATGTGACGTTTCGAATACATTCTTCTTTCTAGAAAATGATAATCGACGATAATCTTACAATCTTTTTCTCGTTTCGATTTGACGAAGAAGAGAGAATCGGGAGGGAGAATTGAAAAGATGAGAGAACACGTGCGGACTCGCGTGCGTCCATCTACGTTTTTCCGATCGCTCCCAAAGAGACGTAAACACGAGTGTTTTGTTTGGAAAGTTCGCGATCCCGGCTCTTTTCGCGGAAACTCGTCGAGTCTGTGATTCATCCGTCGAATTGTGCATCGTGGATTTACGTTTCATCAAATAGAACGGATATTTCTTCTTTCATCAAACACGGGAAAACGTGTGGCGAATCTGTCCTAGAATCTGTGAGAGCTAGAGCCCGAAAATTATGTAATCGTTTCCTCCGATTATTCCTGAGGAGATCGAGAATCTCATTTCTTCCAAAAACATTTTCTTTCTTTTCTTTTTCTTCCTTCTTCCCTTTCTCTCTCTCTCTCTCTCTCTCTCACGAAAAATAAAACAAAAATACCACGACGTATATAAATAATTTCTCAAAAAGACGATTCTCAGTTGTTCTGAAAAACTTCAACTCGACAAAGAAAAATATTCGTTCTCAGAAGCAGGATTCGCAAAACAAGAGAAACCGTTCAAAATATCATCAAAACGCAAACATTCTCAAACATTCCCAAATCTCTCAAACCGATCCGAAAAGGAAAAATGAGAAGACGAATCTTAGAAAATATCAACTCAAAACTCGCAATCTAAAAGAAAGATAAGAAGGTAGCCGCATCCTCAAACACCCTCAAACATCTTCAAACGCCTTCAAACACCTTCAAACACTTTCAAACGCGACCATTCAAAAGATGAAAAAAAAGCGAAACGCAGTATGTGAAAGACTTTACAATACTTCGATCCTCGCGGGTAGAGATTTTGCGAAAGAGAAGAAAGTAGAAAGGAGCCGCGACGCGTGACTTAATAACTTCGTCCCTACGTGCACAGACAGCGCGCACGCCTTTCCTCGTATCTTCTCCCGTATCTCTCTCTCTCTCTCTCTCTCTGCGAGTTGACACGCGTCAGCTGATTTTCAGCAATGCGGGCTTTCGTTTTGCGTGGCGCGGGAACGATGGTTAATTATGTAAGGAAACGCCTATTTATATATAGCCGATAATCAACGGTTCGTTACGTAACGGCGGCCCGCACGCTGCGTCACACGTTCAAAACTGTCCACGCCGATTTTTTTTATATTTAGATTCGCAGATTGCTTTTATACGCTTCACACGACGCGCCGCGCCACTCATCGACCACCGATTATGTTCATGTACGTTTCGATCCTGATCTCTTTGGTTTTCTTTTTGGCCAAAAGAACGAGAGAAGAGAGAGTGATAGGGGAAGGGGATGATAGCGAGAGATCACACTCCTCCTTTCCTCGTATTCTTCCACGGGAATTTGGATATTTTGTGATGATTGAAAGTAAGGATAACAGTTTGAAAAGGTTTGATGGTGTAGAGGAAAGGGATGAGAGTAACTTGAGATCGATATTTATTAGCGTTTTTTCACTTTCCAAGTGATGTCGAGTGATGTTGGAATCGTTTTTTCTTTTTTTTTAAACTATTAGACTTATTTAAAGTGAAGAGAGAAATGTCATACGATTGAATAATTTTTTAAATCTCACGATCGAAAGTTTAATCTATTATAGATTCGAAAGTATCTGCCTGTCGAATATATTAATGGATGAAATTTGAAGAGATAAACAAAATTTTGCATTATCGAAATCGTGCGCACGTATCGACTACTTTTTCCCCTAATTTCCCCTAATTGTCAAAGCGTTGGAGAAGCGAGTTCGAGCCGAGACGAGAGAAGTTTCGAGAACCCTTTCGAGGCGACAATCGGAATCTCGTAGCCCACTTAGGCGGTGAAATGTCGCGTGGATATAGCCAGGAGAAGGTTCGTTGTCCGCGTGCTCGTCTCCAGCAAACTTAGAACAGTCATTAGCGCCCGGGGCCGCTGATATTTGCTCTGGTTGGTGGCGCGTTCCGATACGTCGGCCGCGTGCATCAACCCCCGCGACTCCTCGATAGGAACAGCTAGGAAGGAAACCCACGTGACGAACGCTCAGTTTCCTTCCAGTATCGCGATATTCGCTCGGGAGAAGTGTCTATGGTGGGGATAAATTAGGAGGGAGGGGGGAGAAGGAGATAGGTAGAGGCGATTTGTTAAAATTTTTGTTCGAATTGTAATTTTTGATCATCGAAACGAAAGGTTCAGGATTGAAAACGATCAGATTTGCATGGTATTCGTTTTATAATTAAATTGTTTTGATCGAAGGAATAAATTGATTTATTTAGGCTTGGATTGTAATAGGATTCTTCTTATGACAGAAAATAAACACTAAGTGTTTGTAAAAAATATTTGAGATTCATTAAATTTGAAGGATTTTATTATCTTTGAATATTTATTCGTTTTATTGTTCAAAAATTCTATTATAATTTAAGACTGTAATATATTACATAATAAATATTTCTAAATTTTTATCTTTAGTAATTATTTATTGAATAAAATAATTATAGAAGAGTAATGAATTTATATATAATTTTATCAATTGATTATTAATTAATTAGTTTAAAATCAATACAATGAAGGTATTTTTCTTTATATCGCAATGAACGTAAATTAATATTGTAAACATGGAAATTTAGGTTATAAAATTGAAAAGTATCTCATGCTTTGATTTTCGACTTATAAACTTGAATTATTCGTAAATGATTCGATAGATTTAAAATAAAATTACATTGAGATAAATGAAAATAAGATGATCTTTCGTATTGTATATAGAGAAATCTCTCTTTCTTATCTTGAAAAATGATTTATTTGAACATGGCAAATGTTTCATGATTCATGAATGAGAATATAAGTGGCTTTCGTGACTGGAATATATCTTTAAATGAGTGTATTGCAATTTCATCGTGATAAAGTAAAATCGTTGGTTTTCTTATCGTAAATATGGATTTTCATTGATACTTTGTTGTGGATTATGATGAAATGAATTTTTCTGCGATACAGAAATTTTTTTCGTTTTTATCATTTTTTTTTTTACTTTTTAATCACTATCATCGTGAATTTAATTTATCCAACAATCTTAAAAGCCAAAAAAGATTCTCAAATATAGTATTTAAGTTACCTATGTCTTAACCAGTTGAGGGATAAATCCTTAAGCTCACTACTAGCAACCTAATCTTGTAACAAAACCACTTCCAAAATCCTTAACCATCTCTTTATTCCTCTCCACTTCTAGGCACCTGTGAATCCAACTTGTCCAATAACCTCAAAAACCAAACAAGATTTCATTAGTTGAAGGATTTTTTAAATTCACTATCAAGCAATTTAATTATTTAACAAAAGTCTTAATCATTTCTTTATTATTTTATCCTCCTTAATTATCTCTGATTCTAATTTGTACAATAATCAAAACCTAAAAACCTAAAAAAGATTCTTATGTGTAACATTTAAATATGTTTAGCTATATCATTTGAAAGATAAATTTTTAAAACTCATCATTAAACAACAAAATCAAAACCATTTCCAAAATCCTTAATTATTTTTTCATTCTTTAGATATTATATGAATCCAACTTATTTAATAACTTCAAAAATCATAGAAGATTCTTATAATTTTTAAAATCATTTAATTATAACTAAACTACTTGAGATATAAACATTTAAAGATTATCTTTACTAAGCAATCTAACCATTAAACAAAACTATTTCCAAAATTCTTAACTGTTTCTTCATTCCTTTCCATCTTTAAATTCTTATGAATCCAATTTTTAAACCAATAATCTTAAGAGGAAGATTTTCAAATATAATTTTTAACCAATAATTAATATATTCCTAATATAATTCCTAATAGAAATTAATGGATAAACCACATGAACAAAAATCTTATTTCTTCATTCCTTTCCATCTAATTTATCCAATAACTTTGAAAATCAAAGAAGATTCTCATGTAACTTTTAAGGCCATCAACCATTTCTAAGCAATTGAACCAACTTTTAAAGCTTCTCACATAAACAAAACAATCTTCAAAACCCTTAACCAGTTCTTCATCCCTTTCCACTTCTAAGCACCTGTGAATCCAACTTGTCCAGCAACCTCAAAGGCCAAAGGAGATTCCCATCCGACAACAACCAGTTCCGCTAGTCAAAGGGTTGTCCTCTTTCCGTTTTACTACCGGCTTCCAGGCAATTCGTCTTATCTCGTGCAGATATCAGCTATTCGTTGCAAGCGGCAGTTTCCAGTATCAGGAATCGCGAAAGCGAGCCAGAGTCTATGCATATAACGTGTCTCCTTATCTATTCTGGAAAAAGGAAGAAAATGAAAGAAAAAAAAATAAAAGAAGAAAAAGAAAAAAACAAAGAAGAATAAAGAAGGAAATCCATGTCAGTGTCTATCTTACGTAGAAGCGAGGAGTTTGGCTATCGATCGCCTCCGCTCGTCTTTTCCCATTCTTCCTCTTCTACTTCTTCTTCCTTACAAGCCACGCGGACCAGCGACAACACGCAGCGTGCGACGTTCGCTTCTTACTGCGGACCTTCGATCCCTCCTTACCTCGATATTTCGAGGGAATATTGCTTTTGGAAGTGTGAATCGCTCATTGGAATGTATTCCTTGGAGGAATGGTGGAAGTTGATAGAGTTTTGCGCTAGGTTATGAGAGTGTAGGGATAAATGCTCTCAAGAATGAAGGATTTATAATGGTTTAGTATTACAAACATGGACGACGTGTTTCGCTTCGATTCGTGAATTAAGACGAAGAAACGGTTTCGAGGGTAGGAAGTAGTAGAAGTTGAATTCAATTCTTGAGCGAGTGATTGAAATTTTCAACATCTTTCAGCAATCTTCTGATAATAGGATTTAAATTTTTTAAATCTTTTGGATATCTAGATAGAAGACGGTCTTTGAAAGAAATAAAATGGGTTTCATTCTTCTTTCAAATAGGTTTAGGCATTTTAAATTGGAAAGACGAGATCGAATTTTAAGGCTTTTGTATGTCTTCTTAACATTTCATGGATCAATTTTAAAACATTCGAAGAGACTCGAAGAATTTTTCGCCCGCTTTTGGTATCTCGATTCGACAGTTCGGGGATAGTACGAAGTCTTTCTTTGGGAAGATTTAGAATGGAATTTCCACGGAATCGAGGCGGGCCGATGCGCCACTATTTTTAGCGCTTCGAAAAATCAGTTCCATTGTTTTTTCGCGGGTTTATTGACGCGGAAAGCGGCGGTGGCTAGGGCAGGAGGCTCCGCGGGGAATTGGAACGTGGCAAGAATCAATTTTACCCGGCCTTCTTCCTCGAGTTTCGCGCAATTTGCCGATCGTCCCGCGGGACGTCCCTTGTTAGGCACCACCGCCTCCTGTCGCAGTGTAAATTTTACCCTCGACGATCGAACAATGACAGTTCCCTTCGAAATTTACCATAAATCTCTCCTCTTCCCGTAACGATAGAACGTGTTCAAATTTTCCATCAATTTCTACGACGGCGAGAATTTTTCCGAACGAAGTGTCCAAAGTTACTATTCATCATCCGTCGTTTTATTAATATTATCCATTTTACAATGGATCCCTATAAAATTTTAAATCTTGCTTTTGATTGTCCATGAAAAGTTGTATCTTCTAATTCCACCGTTTTAACCACACTGCACATATGTTTAGTTTCTTCAAATCAAATTAAAATTAAAAAAGTAAAAGTAAAGAGAAAGAAAAAAAATTAAAAACTCGAAACACTCGATAATATTCCATTTTACTCGACAATCACTACTTTGAAACTATTAGGTATATATAAGAGATGTCTTCCGATGCTTATAGTGTCCCTCGAAGAGGTTAAATTTCTCGTAACTTCATTCACGCCAAACTAAGTTAAAGATAGGTTAAGTGCTCTTCACTAAAATCTATAGAAAAACTATATAACCAAATCGTGCGTAAAATCGAGCATCTCTCGTCGAGATAAGAAAAAAAGAAAGATCTTTCATTTCGATCAATCGAATCAAACGATAAAAGTATACCAATCGAACTGTACGATCGAAACGAAGGATAGAAAGGGAGAGGAATAGCGATCCACGAAGCGAGAGAGCGGGATTGGAGGGAGGGACGCGTCGCGGGAGAGGGCAGAGCGACAGAGCATGGGGAGGGGTGTGGAGCTTTCGGTGGGTGGGGAGAGGGGAAGTTGCGTCGGTTCGAGGGCAAATCTAGTAAGCTAGGACAGAGGCTATTAATAACTGTTTGGGGTGCCGTACCTGGCCGCCGCGCGGTGCCTTCGGCGCGCGTCTAGATACGCGCGTCTCGACGACCGGCGTCTCAGTGTCGTCGCGACGACCGACGTCGTACCCGTCGTTCCGGCGTCGACGTGCTCCTTCTTGCACGGTTGATTCGCGATCAAGCGTAATTCACCGACCATTCTTCGTTCCGACGCGTCTTCGTTCTCTCACCATCGCCATTTTCGGCCATTTTCTGCCTCGTTGAAAAAATTATTGTTAAGAATAAGCAAAAAACGGGTGGATAAATTTTCTAGTCGTATACGTGGTATAAAATCGTGATATAAAATCGTTGTATAAAATCGATCGTTGGATCGAAAGGTTCGATATCGATAGTGGATCGAGAAGGGTACAGTGGATTGGCAAGCGACCAGAGTGGATCAGTGTCGTTCGAGCGATCGACTCGGTGAAACGATCGACCATCACGGTGGGAGGAGAAACGCGTCTCGGTGATCGGATGCAGACTGATTGGCTCCTTGGAGGAGGATCAGCTGATCGTGTGCTAGCTGGAATATAACGTGTCGATCGTTTTAGTTGTTAAGAGGTGGGATCGTTCGTTCTCGAGGTGGTTGGCAACGTTTATTTTATCAAGATTTTTTTCCAGTAAGTATTTGGGAGATTGGACGAGCGTCGGTGGCTTTCGAGACATTTGGATTTTAAAAAGGATATTTTTTGGTATGTTATTTTCGAAATTTTTTTCGTTTCGATTCGATCGTGGCTTATTTTAATATGGACAGAGTTGAAACGATAGTGCAATCGCGTAGTGACGTAATTGATAGTACAATCTCGAAATCGACTCTTTAAACGTTATTTTGGATATAATTAGGTTAGGTGTTAGGATTATATCGATCGTTTAATCGATTTTCTTTTCGTTTTCTTCTTTTTGAACGGATGATTCTTTTTTTTTTTTTTTTTTTTAATTCTTTCTGTTCTCTCTTTTTTATTTTCTTTTCACCAACGTTGACGTGGCCAGAAATCGCAGAATAAACGTATTCTACGTCGACTCGTCGCGATAAACAAGCGCAACCGCGCAGAATCCGCGTCGATTTATTACCGACAACTACGCACCAAAACTCGTCTTGCAAATAGAAGTTTCCCGCGACACGTGCACTCGGCAGAGCTCTCTAACTTTCGAAACTCGTTGTATAAAAATCCAGAATTTAAATAGAAAAAAAACATTTGTTCAAACTCGATAAATATTTAAAAAACATATAATAATTTATCGAAATCCAGTTTCAAATCAATTTTAAATTTCTCTTCGGTAAGATAGATAGAAAAAAAATTCTCGATCTTTGAAAATTAACGATCCATCATCTTAACACAATTTTGAATTCTTCTCTTCGTTTTAATTTAATCAGTATCTCGGCGAATCATTCTACGAATCTTGAAATAAAATTTCTTTAAATCAAAGTATCCACGGATTGATTTCGAAGCATTGATTTTTTCGACAGTTAAATCTCGTTTCTCGTGGAGCAGGATCGTTCGGTTCATCAACCCCCGAGAAACCCGGGCGGATCGCGCGTCGACCTCCCCTTCGTCCTTGCCCTCCCCTGGTCTTTTCCGCGATGACGACGCGTTCAGGCGTCACTGTGCGCCTCCTTAATGCCTTTGATTTTCGTTCGTCGCCGAAAATAACGGAGTGTCGTATAGATAGACGCGAGAGAGCGCGGCCAGCCGAGATTCGGTGACAAAGCGGGCGAGCGAAAAATCTCCATCCGTAGATTTTTCTACGAGCGTTTGGTGCGAAAAGTCGAAGACGATTCGATAGGAATAAAAAAAAAAAAATTTATAAAAGATAAACTCTTTTTTCACGAATTGATTTGTCTGTATATTTATGGCACATCGAATGCATAAATACGCGAAAAATATATAATTAAGCTTTTCTATAGATTTTTCTTTGACCGTTTCGTGCAAAAATGATGAGGAAAAATTTACAAGGATTAAAATAAATTCATCCACAACAATTGATTATTAAAGTATTTCCAGAATTCGAGGTCAGTAACGATCAGAGTCTTAGATTAAGTTTCTTTTTTTCGGGATAAGATTTATCATTCAGAAATAAACGTTAATAAACGAATAATAAACGTTTATTCGGAACCAGTACGGACTTTGACCGCTTTTCCTCGTTCGAGCCTACGGTTAATTACTTGATTACACGACGCTTTGAATAATAAATTACTCGTCGAAGTAACATTTTATTCTCAACCGACGTCCGACCAACTGACTCGATTAAAATTTTGGCCACGATCGAATTTCTCATTCGGAACAGCCACCTTCGATCGTTTCTCGAGGTCGTAGCTCGAAATCATTTCCCAGCCACCGACACAAAATCGTGGTCCGTTTTCCCTCGGCAGAAACAACCCATCCGAGGATCGAAGATTCGCCGGGCAGACCCGCCGGAGTCTCTCTCTCTCTCTCTCTCTCTCCCCTCTCCTCTCTCCCCCTCCTCCCCGAGGAAGCCAATAAATCCTCGAGAGAACGCAGACAACGAAGGAGAAACCCTTTACCTCTCTCTGCTTGCTCGAGCATGCTAACGAGACGTAACCAGGAAGAGACTTACTAACCTTTCCGAGATAAAAAAGAGAAAAAAAAGAAAGGAGAAGAAGGAGAAGAAACTGAAAGTCTCGTGAGAAGAATTCGAGAGGAGGCGAGGAAAGAGGATTTAGCGAAGATTTAAATCGACCGTTGTGGTCGATTCCTCCTAGTCCTGGTCCTGGGAGGGAGGGAGGGAGGGAGAAGGGGTGTCGAGGAGAGAGAGAGAGTGTGGTGCAGATGAGGCCACGATCAATCTGCGATAGGGTGGCGGAGGAGTATTACGAGCCTGACGGTTGTTACTGCGAGAATCGGTGCTTCTGACAGCCGGACGGCAGGAGGGACAGACAGACGGTAGTGTGCCACAGCAGCCGCAGTGCTTGCGAATACTCGATGGTTCGTGTCGTTTGACGCTTGTGAAACAAGAGGCCAGCCTCTTCCCTTTTCACCTTTTCACCCCTCCTTTTTTTTTTCTTTTTTCTTTTTCGTCAACGCCCCTCCCTTTCGATTCCTAGATTCACTATCTATGGAATTTTCGTGGGATGGGACAATAATTTTAGATTTTTAGTTTTAGCCAATCTCATCATCGAAATAAATTTCATTTCGAGCGAGTTCTCGTCTCGAGAGAGAGAGAGATAGAGATAGAAGTTTTTTTATTTTTCTCTTTCTCGAAAGAATTGAATCCTGCCTTTGAAAGAACTTCCCTCGAATATTTTATATTTCTCGATCATTAGCGTTTCTCTACCGGGCAAAATATGCGCAAAATACGTTCGATACTATTTTTTTTTTTTTTTTTTTCATCATCCTTCCACACACGTTGAAAGAAGAATACGTAGAAGAATGGACGAGGAGGACGAGATCGGAGCTACGCCATATTGTTCCGTAGACAAATATTCCGATCGGGCAAGAGAGTTCTCATCTCTCTCGGGGCGAGAGAAGTCGGGGCGAAAAATTCATCGTTCACCGTGGAACGATGTTTACATCCCCTTGAAGCGTGAATCGAGTCTATACGAGAGATCGCATTTGCCTGACAAAGGGACCAATAATCGATCCCTTCCCTCTCCCCCCCTCCCCTCCATTTTTCTCGTCGCCCCGTGAACCGGAAACGGAGATTCGACCACGTCTCGACTCCGGAACCGTTCGAAGTCGCGATAAGAGGCCGATTTCCCGAGGATGTCCGAGGGCGATCGATTTTTCGTTTTTCTTATCTCTTTGGTCCGGGCTGGGATAATTCGAATAATTTGCCCATTCCGATTCATTGAAAAATTTTGTTTTGTTTTTTTGTTAAAATAAGTGATGTTTTTTTTTATAGGAGTTTATTAGGAAAAGAAAAAATTTTTGATTTCATTGCGTATCCTATTGCATGAAAATTAATCGAGACACTCGCACAATCCTTGCATGATATACGAGAAGTAACAAATTGAAGAAGCGTTATATTTACGAGAACGAGAGAATATTCTTTTTGTGAAACTAACCTTGAGATTTTCAAATACAAACTAATTTTTTAATTTGTTCTGTAAAGAAGTTTAAATTTTTATTACGAATCTTTGAAAAACGAAGCTTTGAAAATAGCGCGCCTAATAGACAGAATTCGAACGACCAATCAGCTTTCGTTTTCGTCGTGTCTTCGTTCGAACTCTATTCGATCATATCAATTTCCAGGCACAATTAATTTTTAGGTAATTTTAAAAAAAAAGAAAATATTTAAAAAATGTATAATTATGAACCAAATATTTACCATTTTGTTGTTTTTCGATTTTTTATTACAAGTTTCAACAAATAAAACTTCGAATAAAACTTCGAAAATGGCGCGTCTATGCAGAGTTCGAACGACCAATCAGCTATTATCTTTGTCGCGTCCTCGTTCGAATTCGACTCGCCGTTGCTCTTTCCGAATGGAGCGCGTGCACGGTAAACATCGGTGCTGTTTGTATTCCTTTGGGACTCGTATGGGATGGGACGACGACGATTCGTGGATATCCCTCGTTCTCGACAGACGAAAACAAAGCCGGTTAAACGTGTCGCTAATCAGTTTGTGATCGTTTGTGCACGCAGGATGAGTTCCATCCATTCATTGAGGCCCTTCTACCATTCGTGAAGTCTTTCTCGTACACGTGGTTCAACCTACAAGCCGCCAAGAGGCGTTACTACAAGAAGCACGAAAAACGGATGAGTCTCGAAGAGGAACGGCAGTGCAAGGAGGAGCTTCAGGTGAGTGATTTTTTAACTTTCCGTTATTTGTTTTATCGTGGTACAGCGTTCGCGAAGTCGTGAGTTGACGTCGCGCGTCATTAGATCGATATATTTTTCAACGAATAAAACTTTACATTTCTAATCTTATTATCTTCGAATCGATATCGAATTTTAGATTTTCATCTTGATAATTTTCTAACGAATATCGAATTTTACATTTCTGTGGATACAATCTTCGAATCGATGTCGAATTTTAGATTCCTAACCTCAATAGCTTCGTATCGAAATCTTAATTTCTAACGATAAATTTGTCAGTATCGAGATGACATCGAATTTCATTTAATTTTCAGTTTTTGATATTACGTTATTATATAATTACTATTGCGCATTATTTCAATGTTTATTTTCTAATGGTACAGGCTTGTGAATTAGGCGTAGTATTGCTGGCGGTAATTTCGTCGTGTTTACGTTTAGAATGTTTTGATTACGTGCTTTTAGAATTCGTTATCACTTTTTTATTCTTCATTAAAATCCGTGTTCGTAATAACTAAATAAAATACTCGATCGTTCAATGATATTTACAGTGATATTTTTTACGATAGACATAGAATAAATTCTATTTAGTCATTACATTTCTATAACGAAAGCTGCAAGTTCGCACAAATTAAAAGTTATTAGAAGGAACACGTGAGGTGGCTCTGCTAAATCATCAAGGATTTGTTACCAACCTGACAATTTGAAACGTCAAATTAAGAGCGGATATTTAGAAGCGTTTAAATTGTCTCGTTCCCGGTTTACGACGAAAATTCGGCCGTTTAAAACGTGCCAGTCGTCGGCGAAAACGGTACACAGAGGTGCACACGCGATAATGAATCGATATACCGGCGAGAAATGTGATAAAAGTTCTGGGCGGGATTTTCATCGGCGAATGTCAGCGTACGTTTGCACGAAACCGTCATAGGCACGGAGGTGTGCTGCTAATTTCATGGTTAAGAATAAAAATAATGAGGTTCCGGCCTATTTCTGGCGCAGAAACGTCCTCGTGACGCGTGCTATCGCTCAGCCTCAAAGCCAGTAGCTCTCAATCGTCCTGCGTCTCGGTACTCTTTATTAATAGAACCATTTAGCGCGGGACCACGGGCATTAACGATCCGTGTTTGTGAATCACGGAACGTTTCGATGCTCGATCAATTTTCGATAATTTGTCAAACTTTAATAAAATATTGTAAACAGATTGTGAAATTAATTTTTTAACATTTTGTATCGGATTTATTATTATTTTTAATTTTATTTTATTTTTTTTTAATTTTAATAGGATAGGGACTCTTCTAGGGATTTTTAGAGATTTAAGTTGAACTAGTAAGTACGTGTATCGAAGTAGTTAATTTCTTTGAATTTTTATACTCTAGTTTCAGCTTGTTTTCTTTCTTTGAAACAAAGCGTCGAGATTTAGAATAACATCGAAGGATTTTTTTTATTTCTTTTACGCGGTAGGTTTCCTATCTGGCAGTTTCAAACAAAGCTTGTGTTTAACTTATCTAGATTTACGTTCCGTCGAAGTCACAGATCGGTTTACGAGTCCTTTCTAAGTAAGTCGAGTTACTTTCGTGAAGTTAAATATCTCGACGACCGTCGACACCTAACCTCAAAATCCAGCAACGTTCAGCTTAACATCAAGATGTGCGAAAAATCCTTAAAAGTTGAAGACAAATCATCCAATTCAACTTCTCCGAGACTTCTCAAAACTGATATCCCGATCCGTAGCGATCGTGGTGAGGTACACCAATAAAATCCCAATAAACCGTCGTATCTACGACCTTCTCCAGATGGTCCAAAGAGAAACACATCCGGCCAATCGACCCCCGGTCCCCTTCGATCCCCTCCAACCGGAAGTTCAATTAAGAGGGAGGAAGATGAAAAAGAAAAAGGCAGAAAAAAAGAAACATCGAATAAACGGAAAAAAGAGAATAAAAGAGAGAGAGAGAGAAGAAGAGAAAAAGCGGAAGAGAAGTCGGTGAACCCCGGATATCGAGCGAGGTTGCCGCGTCGGCTCGGTTCGACGAGTCATTGACATTCGAATTTTCGGCCGGACCGCAATCTTTTCCCTTCTGGTCCTTTTTTTTTCCTCTCTCTTTTTCTATTCCTCTCCCCGGTGGCGGCCTTCGCCACCAACCAAACCCCCTGCCAACCCCCTTTGGTGCACCGCTAACATCCGCCGGCTTTTTCTCGTCTCTCCACCGCAATTCGTATTCTCCCTCGCGACGCCGTTCGATCAATATTTTAATTTCGCGATGCTGCGGTATTTAGCGGGACCGAAAAGAACCGGACGGGCCGATGCTCGTGAAAGAAGCGTCGTCGTCCCACGTGGTGGCATTACGATGTAGACGACGTGGATATCGATGGATCTGGTGGAAATTTAGGGAAGTTCGTCGTCCACGATTTTCTTTCTTCTTTTTTTTCAATGGTTCTCGTTTCACGACTCGATGATGGGCAATAAGGGATAGTAGAGAGAGAGAGATGAACAAGATGATCGGCCAAGGATAGTAACAGTCTTTCGTGAACTTCTTCCGAATTGCTCCTCTTGATCGCTTTTGGCCGGTGTATCGCCGCTAATGTACTTCCCTCCCCTCGATAATTTTCATCGAGTTCTTTATCCCTTTGGAAGAATCTTTTATGAAAATTTTCGTGAAATGGGGAGAAGAGGGGGGACTCGATAAGGAAACGAAGGATCGAATTAACTCTTAGAACAAAGTAGAATGATCTCCTGATCCCTCGATATCACTTTTCCTTTGCGAATTACCCAAAAAACGATAATCTGACTCCTCTTTGGATTCAGATTTGGATTTTTTGCACAAATCACGACTCGAGCTAATTTCTTCGAGTGACGGAAACGAAGTTGTGTGCACTTTGTTGATCGGTCTGCTGCGAATTTCGTGCCGCGCTGGGGAGAGGGGGAGGGGGGCTGAAAGGAGGAGGGGGAAGGTACGGTGCGTGGAAGTTTTTAAAAAACGAAAGTGGCTCGGAGCCGTTGGCGCGCGCGCGCGGGTCGCGTTGAATTTTACATGAAGTACATTTAATCTGCGTCGCACGAAGCCCTGCAGGCACGGTCGAGCCCTCCTCTATTATATAGACGGGGGCTTTATGAAATTGTGACCGAGCGGAACATGCACCCCCTGTAATCAACGATTCTACTTGCTTGTCTGGTCGTTGATCTTTCATCAACGATTTTTTTGATAAATGATCTTTTGTTTATCGATTTTTTCGTCATCGATGAAGAGACTTTAAGTCGAACGTCGTTCGAATCTGTTGTTGATTTCTTTTTTTTTTTTCACGATAAATTTAAGGAGCTAATGAACTCGAAGAAAAATTTGATATTTTTCGATGTTTCGATGGAAACTTTTCAACGAGGAGGGATAGTTTCTTTCGTAAATGTATTCGGTTCTTCGATTGATTTCTTTTTTCGAAAAATCTTTTTATTTCTTCGATAAATCTAAACGTTCAACAAACATAAAATTCGATGTACTTCGATGTGTTCAGCATTCTCGAACTTTTCCGCGAATCTTTCAAAAACTTTTCCACCCTTCCAACGAATCTACGTTCTTTGACGAACTTTTCCATCAACTCGCATCCCTTTCTTTTCTTTCTCCGACTCTTTAACATTCTCAAACTTCTTTTCATCCTTCCAACAAATCTACATTTGCAAACTTCTAATTCTTCGTTCGAACTTTCGTTTTTGATTCTTTTGAATTCAAATTTCTCCATCAACCATCTCTTTCTCCAAGAATCTTTTCACATGCCTTCAATAAATCTCAAACTAATTCTTCTTTTCGCTTCTTTGGAATATTCGAACACTCTTAAATTCTTCAACACTCTCAAACTTTCCTCTCTCCAAAAACCTTTTTATCTCTTCAATAAATCTATGTTCAAACAAATTCTTCAACATCCTGGAACTTCACAACGATCCTTCCTTTTAAAAAAATCCTTTTCACCCCTTTTCACTCCTTCAAACACTTTTAAATTCTTCAACACCTCAATCTGTTTCACCAAGAATCTTTTCGCATGCCTTCTACATAATCTACATTCAAATTCTTCAATAAACTTCTTCAATCAACAATCTGTTTCTCCAAGAATCTTTTCATATGCCTTAAATAAATCTACTAATTCAAATTCTTCAATATACTTCTCAATCAACAATCCATTTCTCCAAGAAGCTTTTCATATGTGTTCAATAAATCCACACATTCAAACAAATTCTTCAACAACCCTCAAACTTCTTAATCAACCATCTCTTTCTCCAATAATATTTGCCTTCAATAAATCTACATTCAAATTTTTCAAATAAACCTCTCAATCAACAATCCGTTTCTCCAAGGATCTTTTCATACGCCTTCAATAAATCTACATTCAAATTCTTCAAATAAACTTCAAATAAACTCGATCAACGATCCGTTTCTCCAAAAAAAACCTTTTCACTTTTTACCATAATATTCTTAAATTCTCCAAAAATCATTCCACCTCTCCAATAAATCTACCAATTCAATTCAATTCTTCAACATCCCGCCAACTTCTCAATCGACTCTCTTCACAATCAATCCCCCTCACACAAATCTTCATTAAATCCACGCCCTTTCTCTCCAACTTTTCAAACTTCTCCCTCCCTTCAAATAAACCCCTCTCACCTCGAAATCCCTTCTAAACAAATTCGAAAAAACAATTGTCCATCGTCGTCCTCGTCCATCCATATCCATCTCATCTCGATTCGACTCAATTTCATATCTCTCTCTCTCTTTCTCTCTCGTTTCGTTCGAATTCGAACGCGTCGTTAATCGGGCGACGACGCATTTCGTCTCTGACCTGAAATTTTTCGTGCCGGCTTTCTAGCCGCTCGACACACAGTCCACGTACGCAGATGCTTTCCAGAAAGAGGCGGGAAAAAAAGAAAAAAGAAAAAAAAAAGGAGCGATACACATTTCATGGCGTTCGCGGATAAAAAGCGACGACGCGCCCTCGTTGACATGCGACGCCCGTCCCCGCGGAAAATTGGAATGGACGTTTCGAGCGAGCGAGCGAGCGAGTGAGAAAGAAAGAGCGAGCGAGAGAGATGGAGGAAAAGAGAGGGGGGAGACCCGCCACCTGCGCGCGTATCTCTCTTCTTCACTCTATTTTCTAATCTTTTCTAAAGTCGAGAACATTCGATTCCATCGAACACACACGAACACAACGACACTTTCTTCAGATCTACGTTCGCGCGCGTCTATCTTTCGTTCGCGCCCAATTCTCCTTTCTCTCTCTTTCAACCGTCGTTCCTCGCGAATTTGCAATTGCGTATGCAAGGGATATATTTTTGCAAGGGAAAGGAAAGGTTGTCGAAGGTGGGTTCTTTTTTAAAAGGAAGAATTCGTTTTCGATTCTTCTTTTTGAAATTAAATTATGTATGTATACCATATTTTTACCTTTTTCTGGATATTGGACGATGTTTCTTTCGATTCTGTGTTCTAATACATGTAACAATTGTTGGATAAGAGAAACATTTCTCTCTTCTTTACTAAGATCTTCTTAACTAAGATTGTTAAATTTTGGCAAAATTTTCCAACAACTTCCTTTTCTCTTTATCTCTTCTCTAATTGGAAACTCTGCAAGCAGATTTTTTTCCTCGATAAAAATCGTAGAAAATGTCTCACGTGTTCGTAAATCAATCGAATCCAGAGTTTCGTTTGAAGTTTTAATCGCACATTAACGAGGTGAATAAGGAAGAAAGATTAAATGGAACGATTTTTTTTTATTCGCAATCTTCTTTTATTAAAATTCGAATTGAACGTGAGCATTTTCAATTTTCTTCTTCTGGATTAATTTTTCGATGTTGCAAGTTTTTTTTTCAACAGCGAATCGTCTTTGATCCTCGATTTTCTTTCCCAATCATTTCTCAATCCTCAATTAGTAGAAGGAACATTTTTATTCTCGATGATTTTCTTCCAGTTCCTCGTAGCCAAGATTTTAGACAGATTTTCTACGTAATTTTCTAATAACTTTCGTTTTTTTTTATAAATTAACTCGATGTTAATTGCAATAGAAAAGAGAAATTTTTATAATCTAAGTTTAAAAAAATCATGTCCTCAGCGAATTATAATTTTACAGATAAAAGAAAATTATTAAAGGGAAGTTCATTAGAAAATTATGAAAAGGAACATTCTCGACGATTCTTCCTCCCGATTTATACGTAAAATTATTAGCACAATCTTCCGATAACTTTCTTTCTTAAACGCAAGAAAAGAAACATCGAAAGGAATGTTTGATTTGAACGATATTAATCTCGATTCGATCAATCGAGATCCACAATAAAATCGTTTACACATGAATACATAAATGAAACAGGAGGAGAAGTTTTGCTTCGTTGTAAAATAGGAAAAGAGGGAGGAGAAAAGTTGTATACAGCTCAAAGCCTGGTGTAAAGTAGAGGAGAGTCACTTTGTAGCTCGAATTCCGAAAAAAAAGGATTCTTTTTTTTTAAATTTATCCTCCTCACTTTCTCGACTCGACGATAATATTTTTCTTTCCACGATGAAACTTGCGATGGATCGTGGATCGTTCTCATTCATCGAAGAACTGAAATGCACATGCAAATTACGTAAAGTAAATTGGTTAATATAATGTTTGTTTTGTTAATCCAAGTTTCAATAACACTTTTTAACCCTTCGATGACTTTTTCAGTCGGGCGAAGTAGCAAGTCGAGGATTACTTTTGCGACAAATACGCGACAAATGTCTTACAAGCGGCATAAAGTGATTTCCATACATTTCTTAATAAAGAAATAATAATAAAGATCCGAAGAAAGCTATTTACAAATCAGTACTTGGCTCTTACTGATCGAAAATAACGGAATCTGGCGGCATAAATCGACTCAAGTTGTTGTACAAAATTTTATTTTAATTTTTCTCCGATTTTTGAGCTTATATGGAGATTTAATTTTTAGAAAACAATATCTTCTTACTACTTCATCCAAAAACATAAAAATATAAATATATAGAAAAATAAATATAGTATAATATATAATTTAAAATAAAATAGGAAAAAAAATCAACAAGTATTTAAATAAAAATAAAAGCTACAAAATTACGGTTTTTTAAAATATTGACGATAACATTAAATATATTTACTTATGATTAAAAATATGATAATTTTATTATGAATCCGAATCCGTTGACGGCTGCCGTGGTGACTGAGACTCGCCTCTCAAGCGCGAATAATACATCTGATCGATACGAGTGAGTGAGGTTATAGAGAAAAATTATTAAAAAGAACGATCGACGGTTGGTAAAAAAGTATCATACGTACTAGTATTAGAGTTTTTAAAAAAGTTTCTTACGCCTCGATTTCTTTCGCTTGACTAAGAGCGATATATATTATATTTTCGCTCGTATATCCGTGGAAGAAAGAAAACAGCCTGAAAAAACTATCTGTTTATACGCACTGTGGAGGGGAAGGAATAGCCCGATAATCGCGGCTCGCCTATTAACCTCTTCGTGGAAAGGTCTCGGCGAGTGCCCTCGAAAAAGTACGACACCCTCTCTTCCTCCCCACCCATCCAATCTATCGCTAAAAGTAAAAAAAAAAGAAAAATCCATATATAAATCTTTCCCCGTATAGTCGTATATACACACCACGTACCATCCACCACTTCCAAAAAAAAAAAAAAAAAGAGAAAAGTTGAAAGGAAGAAAAAGGAGAGAGAGAGAGGTATCCGAAAATCCATCGTTTTCTCTTAATTTCGAGACAGGCCGCAGGACGACGATATCGACTACTTCAATTTCACGAGAGAGAGAAAAAGAGAAAGAGAGCGAGAAATAGAAGGTAGACGAGGGAGTTTTCGGTCTCTGTTTCGAGAGGATCCTGTTTCGAGAGAGAGGGACGAAACGTGGCACCGAGAGTCCGAGAAACGACTCGGTTTAGGGAAGGAGAGGGGGGGGGGTGAGAAGAAGGAGAGCCCTCTCGCCCCTTCGGCGAGGGGGACAGAGATATCGTAGCGAGAATAGTGTGAGAAGAGGAGGCCGAGTGCAAAATGTGTGCAAAGGACAGAGAGAGTGAGAGAGACAGAAAGAGAGCGAGTGCACCGACCAACACCCGCAAGAAGTATCCTTGGTACACGGGTTTGTACAACACACGACGAGGCTAGTTTTCGGGGGCTGGTGGTGGGACAGAGACGGATAGGGTGAAAGGGAGGAAGATGGAGAAGAAAGGGTTGGGATATGTACATACACGTATACATACATGTATATATATATATATATATATATATAAAATCTATATATATGTATATATATATATATAATGTAGAAGCGTGGCCGGTTGCGGGGAAAAAGAGGGACGGAGATGGAACGAGGAGGAGGGGGGAGCGTAGTAGACATGTAGCGCATACGCCGTCGCGACGGAGGCTGCGGCTACGCGGCGCCTACCAACCACCATCTATAATCTCTATGCGGATATCGATTTTCCACCCTGTATTTCCTAAATTTATGCAAACTAGCGTCCTCCACCCACCCACCCCTCCGCCTCTGCCCTTCGGCCCAACCGAACCCTCCTCTCCCCTTGTCCTGTATACGTCCTATACCTCCAACTATCTCTCTCTCTCCCCCTCCCCTCTCTCCACACTTTGGTTAGCTCGATGCACTTGTATGTATGTGTGTATGTATGTGTATGTGCGCCGGCCCCATTCATCTAACGAGCTGAAGCGGGCTATCGCATCACGATGCACCTCCTCGCACCTCCTCGTAACGTCGAGGAGAGGTGTATTCCAGTTTACGTTACGGGAAGGAGGGAAAAGGGAGGGGGGGAGAGTGGATAGGTTCTCGATACACGCGACACGAAGAGGATGACCGCTTGTTAATGTTTCGGATTATTCGGGTTATTAATTTATATTGGAACGCGTGGCACCGCGTTAGGAGGACGGATTATCAGGAAAGTAGAGGGAGGAGAGAGGTTTATCGCGAGAAATTTTCTTCCTTTTCTTTCTTTTTTTTTTTTTTTTGAAAAATCGATGAGTGATGCATGATAAATAAATGGCGAGGATATTTAATTTGTCGTCAAGTTGATGCCTCTCAATTCGATTAATTATTTCGTTGAAAAGATAAGATATATTTTATTCTCGCCCGAGATAATTGTCTACAGTTGCGCAGTTTGTTTACTTTTGCACAGCGGCGAGCGCTGTGTACCTTGTAGTCGGACGAAGAAGCGAACGTACACACACACACGAGAGAATTACAGACTTACGTGTTACCGTTGCAAAAAATATTCTCTGGAGAAAACCTCGAATCGTAAATATTATCAACAAATATTATTTTCTTTTTTAACAACTCTCGTTGGGAGGAGAACTGCGTCAATTGTTCCCCATCCTCCTTCTTCTCTTCAACCCTCGTTTAATCGTGCGTGAGTTTTTTTTTTTCTTTACAAGCACACGGAAGTAAGTACAGGCCGCGAAGACAAACGGTCGCCGGGAAGACCGAGGATGACGGCAGGCATATCGTCGAGACGCGAAATAATCCGTTTCCTCGCCCCGCCACCGGTTTTATTGCCAGCCGAGGCGCATCGAGGCGTCCGGGTGAACCCTTTTCGCGCGAATATTCCCGAAGGAGAGTGCCGAGACGCCGGAAACAATGGCAATAAAATTTTCGGAACGGCCTCCGACCGGTTTCCATGCGTTTTTCTGCCTCCGCCCTCCTCCCGAGGGTGGCTTTATGGCTGAGCGAGTGAGTGAAGATTTTATTTTTTCTTTTTTTTTTTTTTTTTAATTTAATCGAAAGATCATTCGAATTTCGAAATTTTTTTTTTTTTCTTTTGAATTTAATCGAAGGATCGATTATCTTTTAGAAATAATATTCGAAATTCTTTTCTCTCTTTGAACTTTCTTACTGAAACGTCGAGAGCGAATTGTAATTGAATTGATGGAAAATTTTGGCGTGATTTGAATTATGGATCTTGTTTTTTTTTTTTTTTGTTATGTAAATGTATCCGGATTGAAAGTTGTAAGAACGATGGATGAAAGGAGATAGGGACGTGATATCGATTAAAAGCCTCGTTTAAAAGTAAAACTGGGGGGAAAATTGGGGCAAAGTGGGTGGCCTTAACGAATCCAATCGACTTATCGAGCCGCGATGAATTTCGCAGTTCTTTACCACCCTCGAACCCTTAATCTGGCCGCTCCGTATACCCAAACAATCAATTCGGACAAATCGGATTGCTGGCTCGTGCGCCGACTTTTAAGTATCCTCTCTCCCCTCTCTCACTTTCAGCTCCCGAAAAAACGGAAAAGAAAAATTAGAAAAATCTAGCCGATAGCTTTAAACGCTTCGAGGAAAGATAAAATTTGGAATGAAAAAAAGATCGAAATCTTGAAACTGATCGGCATTCTCTCTAACTTTAATCTTAAATATTTCGAATAAAATACAAATGAAGATAGAATAAGAAACATTAAAAACTCCGGAAATTTTTACTTTTGTAATTAAATATTCCTTAAATAAGATACAATTTAAAGGAAAATAATGCAAAAGAACTGTTGAAAGAGAAACTTCCACCAAGAATTGTAAATATTCGGGATCCAATTTAAAAAAAAAAAAAAAAGAAACGAAAATAAAATTTTTTTACTCGCACAATACGACGATACATAGCCCACGAGGAGGGAGAGATTTAGAAGTAATCCTTGTCTGTTGGGGACCTCTCTCTGACCCATCGAGATTCACGCGGCAACCGTTAAAACACAATTATCATCCGTTTTATCGTCGGGAACGTCCCCCGTTCCGCGATTTACAGACCGCCATTTTCGCGTTTCCTCCCGGTTAGATCCTTCATATTATTGCCACGGACGTCCATTAAATTAGAGTACAATCCGGGGGGAGGGGGAGGGGGACACGGTCGCCCATTTCCATTGTCGCCGGGACGATAAATAAAATCGAGGGGAGGGGAGGGGATGCATGGAAGAAAACGCTACGTTTTCTATAAATAAATCTCGAAAACCCGCGTTATTTTCGCGTTATTCAACGAACGGCGAAAAAGATAGATTCCACGAAGATAAAAGGGTGGATCGAGACTCGACCTCCTTCCTCCTCTCTCCTTCCTTCTTTCGTCTTCTTCCTCCTTTCTCCTTCCTCCTTCCTCCATTCTTCTTCCTTTTTCCTCCAAAGAGTCCGACGTCGGTGTCTCACGGAAACGGAATGAAATATGCGGCCGGGCGGGGAGGGGGGAGAGGAGGGGCTATCGGCTCCGCGCTCGGATTAGAAAAGTCTCTCTTATTGCTCCACCGTTTATCATCAAGTTGGGGGGATCGTTTTGATCAAGTTGATGATTTTTTTTTTTGTTTTTTTGTTTCTTGTTTCCATTCCTTTTGTCGCGCCACGTGATACGATTTTTTATCATTTATCATCAAGTTTACCATCAAGTTTTGGGCAATCGTTTTGATCAAGGAGGTGATTTTTTTTTTTGTTTTTTTGATGATTTTTGACGATTTTTGATGAGTGGAGAGAGAGAGAGAGAGAGATCGATATGTCGAAGAGGGATATTTGATTAATTGATTATTATTGAATATTTAAAGAGGAGATATCTTGGAAGGCGTTAGATATTATTTTTTAAAAGTATAAATCGCTTCGTTCGTTGAATTTCGTGTTCTTCGTTTTGCGAGAATATAATCAAAAATTTTTTTATGGAATTAATAACGACACGTTTCGTTTCGATATTTAGAAAAGAAAGAGAAAGATACTTCATCCCCTGAATTCTTTCTTTTCTAAAAGTAAAATTTAAAATTTTCTCTGTGAAACAATTATACAAAGTGAAGACACTTTTCAATGATATTCGGAGAGAATCTTGATAATTTCATCCCTCTCAGAATGTAATCCAAAATTGATACTTCATCCTTCAAATTCCTCTTCATTTTCTGAGAGAATAATTCACGATTTTATCATGAAACAATTGAATATACAGAATATAGAACACGTTTTCTTCTTAATGATATTTCATCCCCTAAATTTCTCTTTCTAAATTAATAATCCAAAATTTCTTTGTAAAATTAACACGACACGTCTCGTTTCAATATTTAGAAAAAGGAAACACTTTATCCCTTAAATTCTTCCCCTGAAAGCATAATCCAATGAATTTCCTTGTCGTGAAATTATATATTTCGTTTCAATGCTCTTATCTTTCTCTTATCTAATTTTCAAAATTTTTTTTTCTCTCAAAAATTCTCAAATCGCATACGTTTTCCTTTCCCTTCTCCCCCTCTTTCTCCTTCTAAAAAAATAATCCAAAACATCCCTAATTATCGTGGAAAAATCGGAAAAATTATCCTCCCCCCTTCGAAAAATCGTTCGACATCGGGATGGTTACCCATCAGAAAAGGGGGAGGAGGAGGGAGAGTGGGCAAACAAATTAAGCGCGGCATTTCGCGGCGTTCCTCGGAGGAGGAATCGTCGTCTCGCGCCCCCTCAAAGGCAGCGCGCGGAATGAACCGCCTCGGGGCCGGTTGAACAGATGGGCAGGCGGGATGGGGGGTTAAACGGGGATGGCACGGGTTGCCACGATCCGCGGTTGTATGCGTACGCACTTCCCCCCACTCCTTCTCTCCTTTGCTCGCGGTACACAAGTGGAAAATCGAGCGAGAATATTTTCATTCGTAATATTAACGAATACTCGATTCGAGAAAAGTGATTCGTTACGACGTTGTTACATTCGAGAATCTTTAATACGAGATGCCATTTCTGTGATACAACAGTGTGTAATAATATATGTATATATACAATAATATTATTATATATTATACGTTATATCTGTGTAGATATAACGCGTCATATCGTATGCACGTATAATCGTTTATTTAATGTAATATTTGATGGAAGGAAAATTTGTTATTCTCTCTCAGCTTTCCTCCAAGATTTCACTGACACCCTATGTACATAGATACACACACACACACACATATATATATATATGTAAAGAGATAGAAAAGAGTAGAAGGGGTTGTAATATTTACAACACTCTATGCAGAGGCCGGAATTGCCTATAAAGAAATCGCGGAGTCGCTTTGTTCGCGTCATAACGTAGTAACGTAAGGGGCCAGCAGCTATACGGTCGGGAAGCATGCCAAATTAATAAATATATTCCAGTCTATCCCAGCCTCGAGCCTCTCCCTCTCTCTCTCTCTCTGTTTCCTCTTTCCTCTTCCCCCACTCTGGAGGCCGCGTGTAACCATCGAGGGTTTGGAAGCGGCCCACCTATGGGCTTCCCATAAATTCTCGATCGACGCTCGACCGACCGACCGACCCTCCAACCCTTTTACCCCAAGCCACCGACACTCTCGAGCTTTTTCCTCGTCCCTTGTACACGCGCATACGAGCACTTCCGTGCCTCGATCCTCTCGTTATTTATGGCGCGGCTTCCGAAAACTACCTTCTTCCAGTCCATCTCGATTTATGGAAACTCGAACGAATTTTTTCTTCTTCTTCTTCTTCTTCTTCTTCTTCTTTTGTTTCGCACATTTGAATTTTTTTCTCTCCGTGATGGAGTAGTAATAGTATAATAGGGGGGAAGGAAGTGTTACTTGAAAACACAAGAGGTACGGTTACAGTCTAGTCGTGTTTTTGTTTTGGAAGATATGGTATTAGGTCGTCGTCAGAAGTCACGTTTCCATATTTTTAGAAACTCGTTTATGGAACTCGAACGAATTTTTTTTTCCTTGCAAATTTTGAAAAGGTAGAGTAGTGTGTATGTATATAGTGGAGAGTGTTATTTGAAATGGATATAAGAATTGGATTCGTCTTTTTGTTTTAAGAGATATAGTTTCTACATTTTTAGAATAAAAATAAAGATTAAATCGATATTGGAACATTATATTCTTCTAACTGTAGGATAGACAGTGAAATTTAATTATTATTATCGTGGAAATCTAATTATTTCATCTCTATGCATCCTTTTCCTCGTTACGATTATTAAATTCGACGAAAGGATATCTCTCTGTTATTATATCGACTGAATTTTTCTTTCTCCTCCTTCCCCACCTGCTTTCAAGGTAGAGAAAACTTTCTCAAATCTCGAGCAACATCCCTCTTCCCAAGTGCAACAAAACTGAACAAAACAAAGTTTTAAGAACCCGTGGATTGGACAATCGTCCAATTCGAGCGAGATTTTCTCGAGAGAAAATCGTCACCACGTAGACCGCGAGCACCCACCTCCTCTTCCACAACTTTTCCCTCCTCCCGATGCCACTTCTCGACTCTTCTTCCCCTTTAAACCATTTCAAAAATTTCTCCAACGCGATTTCTCTTTGCTTTTCTTTTTTTCCTTTTTTTCCGCGCCACCAAAAATTTCCAAATATTCGTAACGTTCGTAAATCGATCATCCGCGGACAACGCTTTTTTTTCGGCGGCTCATTCGCCTCCCGAAATGCCCTTAATTCCCGTGACACGCGTGTTACACCGCGTGTGCGCGCAATTTTGATGGGATAAGCGTCGCGTAAACACGCGGCGGCGACGACGACAACGACAACGAAGCGCGCGCACAGCCGAAACGAGGCTCCACTCTTCCCCCTCCACTCCCCTCCAGGCCGAAAAACCGTGAATCGATACTACTCGCTCGCACACGTGCGCGCCTCTCTCTCTCTCTCTCGCTCTCTCTTTATATCCCTCTAGCGGGCTATAGGAGAAATAGCTATATAGATTACGCTTACGGCGGCCTCGATTTAACCCCCGACGTTTAAAGCCTTTTGAACCGAGCAATCGAGGTGGAGACGCGTGTTTGTCTGTGGAAGACGTTTGTTCCAACCGCGAGTTGGAACCGGGATTCCGGTGTCTGGTGGATGTGCAGCGGCATGAACGATGATGGGGAGAATTTACGTATAATAAAGATAATCTATCGATACGGAATCAAAGCAAAGCGGATCAATTTTAATGAAAAGTAAATGGTTAAAGATGGATTTTGTTATTCCAGATTTTTAACTGGTCACTTTTTCAACGTTGGGTTAATTCTGATGTGGTAGTTGCTCATTCTTTTTTTATTTATCCTCGTTTGAGTAATAATGCGTTGATGTAGTTCTCGAATTAATTTTTACGCTTTTGTTGCGATTTAAGATTCAAGGTTGATTTTTAAGTAACGAATAATAATATTGTTTTTCTTTATTTTCTTTATTTATTACGCAAAATTAATTTATCAGGAGCGGAGAGCAACACGTTTTGCTTCACGTGTTCAGAAAATTTTATTATTTAAACGGATATTTTGGATCTCGATCGATCGTACAGTATTCTTATAAATTAAAATCGCGAATTAAAATTAAAATATTATCGCAGGAATAATTTCTGTATCGCGATTCATGTTGGCTATGACAACGATACGTGTAAATTGTTGGAAATATTTAAGTGATTGGCCGTAGGCTATGCGAACGTCATATTTCATGTTTCATATTTCAATCGTATTTCTCGTGATTCTAGGATGCGTGAAAATTTAAGGAAACCGTGCAATCTTGGTTGATTGGAGCCACGTTTCCATCGTGATTCAAAAAGAGCACGTGATCCCCTTACGACTGCCAAATGATTCCATCGAATTCTAACCTATAAGCCAGCAGCCCTCGAGTAATCTTTAATAATTCTATTCGAATATAAAAGTCGAAGAAAAATTTCATAAAAAGTTTCAATGTCCGAAATTTTTTGTATTCGAAAGATGATAATTTTAATTCTCAAAAAAAGAAATTCTTCCAGATACTTTCAATCCTCAAAATTTAAAAATAAGAAATTGCCTCGATTCGATATAAAATCCAAAAAAAGGAAATTGAATGGATATCTCTAACTCGTCCGGATATAAAATTAAAAAGAAAACTTTACAATTCGAAAATAAGAAATTTGAAATTATCGAACAGAGGCGTCCAAAGAAAATTGAAGTTTTTAATCGATTGAAACGTTCGATCCTCGAGTCGATATAAAATCCAAAAAAATTCCACAATTCAAAATTTATTATTCCAAAACTAAGAAAATTCGAACAGAAGAAAAATTTCGAATCCTCGAGGACTCGAGAAAATCGAACAAAAAAAAAGAAAAATCTCACGAGTCAAAATTAATTATAATTAAAAAATGTGAGAATTGAATTTTAAATCAGGGACGAGGAGAGAGAGAGAGAGAGAGAGAGAGAGAGCGGGTTCGAAAGTAAGGAGGCACGTGGGCACGGGAAGTGGCGTGCACATGGCCGATCCAAACTCGCCTGCCAAAGATTCGTAAACCCGTAAATTCGTACGTAGGGGGCTAAGGCGTTGTTGATTTGGCGTACGCCAAAAACACACCGACGTGGCCACGTGGTGAAACACGCGCTTTTCTTTCCTTTTCTCGCGATCATGCGCCAACCGGCTCCAAACCGAATTGAAAAATTCATCGAAACTCGCCGATCTACCCTTTGTGTCGATGGATCTCCGATCCTCGACAAGAATTGTTTTTCCACTCGATTTCGAGTGGATAATGGAAAGAAAGATCGAACGTTTCCTGGAAACGAGCGATTTTATTATTAACCGCTCTTTTCTTTTTCCTGCAAAAGTGTGAAATCTTACTTGGAAATGGAAATGTTTTTTCGTTGTTGTGAAAGGAAGTCGGATTTCCTGTTTTTCTTTTTCATTTTTTTTGATCCACCTTGTGCTCTTCGATTTATCCATGACGAGAGTTGGCGAGAGGCACGTTATGAAGCTGATTCTTCTTTTTTTTCTTCGTTCTGTAAGTGAATTTTTCCAACTTTTTCGAAATAGTTATATAAACGTGAATTTCTTTGAAGAATGTAATTTTTAAAAATTACGAAATCCAATAACATTGACAAAGAAAAATCACCTTCCAAACAATTGATCCAAAAAAAAAAAAGATTTGCAAAAATTATATAAAATCCAATAAAGATCCACGAGAAAGAAATCATTCTCTTAACCGTACGAAATTCCAAATAATTCGAATTAAATAAACAAATTTCTACTCCTACTTTGAATATATTTCAAAGGTGGAGTAGAAAATCCACGGGAACAAATAAATTTCTTCCACTTTTCCGAAGAGAAAAAAAAGTGCATCAAACCGTTCCACCAATTATCGGTGTAAAGAACAGTGGCAGATACAACGGCTCGAAAAGAAAAAGAAAAGGGAGGAAAAAAAAATCTACACGCAGAGTAGATTTCTCTCTCCCCTGTTCCACCAATAACAATAACTTTCACGGAAGTAGCCGCCAGACCGAGGCGAAATCAGCCTCTCGAGGCGTCCATTACGCCGCGATATAACGCGTCTCGGCCATCCCCTTTCCTTTCTTTTTCACTACCTCGAACGACCTCCCTTCCCCCCGCCCCCTCCGCCTCTTCGTCCCTCCGCGCCCGCCCCCTCCTCCCGTTTCGCGGTCCAGCAGGCTGCGACAATTTGCCGCATAACGATGCCTTCTTTCTTCTCGTAATTGAATCTAAATATTAAAGCTCGCCGCCGCTGGGTTTGGCGCCGTTCTTCTTGATTTTTCCTTCCTTAACGCACCTCCTCCCTCCTCGCCAGCCTCGAGGAGGGAACCTAGTCTGCGCTACCACCATTACCACCACGGCCACCACGCCATCCCGTGTTTTAAAAGTTTCGAGACCGGCATTCTCGTTGCCCGCGTAGTATCGTTCGCAGCTCGATCCACGGTGAAATTACACGGAAACGCGTGTTAAAGGGCCGTGGCTCGTTGAGAAACTTCCCTCCCTTAGATACCGCCCCCTCCCTCTAAACGACCGACCGCGTCTCGTTTCCGCGCTCTGCTTCGCGGGGATTATATTCGACCTCTAGACGCAATTACCTTGGGTTAGAAAGGAGGACTAGGCTAGGGATATTTGATGGTCACTGTTGGTGGAGAGTTACGATGTTTTTTTTTTTTAATGATATTACAAGAGAATCTGTTGGAAGAATTGTTGTAATACGATCAAGTAAATTAAAATAGATATTTTTCTTTCTTGCGAAGAGGTTGTGAAGAATATATATATCAGTTTCGGTCATTGTATTGGAAAGAAGCTAAACTAAAGAATATTTGATTACTATTGATGACCAGATAGTTGTAATTGTTTCGATTAATTTGAAATTGTGAAATACTTTGCAAGTATTTTATAACGCTAGATATATGTTTGTATAAAGTGAGTCATGTAACGCAATATACTTGGAATAATTATTCTTTTCATTTTATAGGTTTTATTTTGTTTAAATCTTTAATTCATACGTAAAATGGTGGTTTTCATAAAACGACTCAACATCGAATCAACATGATTATACTCGAAGCGATCAGGTTACGTGACCCAATCGAAAATAAAGAAACGTCCCCGCAGCATCGATCCCCGCCACCACTCGATTACACAACTCCAATTAACCTCATCAAGGGGGAGACAACCCCTTTCCGTTCTTCCCTCCCGACTCTTCCCGTGTACAGTCTCGCTTGCCTCCACCTCAACCCCTCCGACATCGCGAGAATGGAAAGACGAAAACGAGCTGACCGTCGGCCGTTAGGCTAAAAATGCAGCCTCCGCTTTATTTCCCGCGCTTGAAAATAGCCCATGAGCCTCCGCGACCGTAGTCGCTGCAACGAGCGGTGGGGGAAGGCTGGCGTGGAGTCGGGAGCGGGGATGGATCGGGGTGGGGAGCGCGCGGCACTGTGAGCATTTTAGGAGGGGTCGACCCCCTCTCCCCACCTCTGGGCGGCGGCGCGAAGGGAGGGGAGCGTTTGCCGTCACACATACTCACACACGCTAGTAGAACGCTGGACGTTGCACATGGGGATTTTATACAAGGTGGCACTGGTGCGACGCTGTTATCGCGATCGAGTTTTTTCGAAAATTGCGCAATGGATGGATGACTTTGGGAGAGGGGAGTGTTGAATAGATGGAAGCAGAGAGATAATCGCCCGCGATATCCGAGAATTTTTTTGATTCTGTTTCCTCTTCTGTTGAGCGTTGAAACGTTTGAACGATGACGAAGTTTGTCTTTTCCTCGAGATGATTGTCAAGATAAAGTAGATATCTACTTTGACGGTAGGTAAAGGTAATCGAAGTCCTTTTATAAATTAGGTTATTACGAAAGTGAAAAAAGGAATGGATTTAATTGATTTTTCTTTTGGCGGATTGGGGAATTGAGATAAGGGAAGAGATTTTAACGGATAGAGGACAAAGGTTATTGTAGAAGAGCAGGAAGGATGAAGTATTATGTATTACATAGAGAACGTAGAGAGGTAGTTTTAACAAACTTCTCTAAGCGAACTTTCCACTTCAGTTCCCCTTATTTCCCAGATTCAACTTTATCCTGCTTTTCCAGCCTACTTTTACCAGGGAACACCGTGTTTGGGCGAATTTTGAGGACGGTAATTAGATGGAACAAAGATTGCGAGAAAGCGATCCTTCCTTTGGAATGAAATTTTTTAACTTTAAAAATTTTAAGGAAGAGAACGAAACGTGTTATAAAGTAAAGAATGAAACGAAGATATTAATCGTTGGATTAAAAAGTCGAATTAAACCCGGTACACCCGGTATGCAGAAACGTGCGTACGTTTGCTAAATTCATTCGCGAGAAGTACGACCGTAATACGTAATTTCGGTGTGCGCGAATTCGAGGATGCGCTTAATGCAGCGAGCACACGTACGAACTCTCGTAATTATGTACGTGGAATTTTAAAAGAACGTACCGGCAATGAAATTAAAAAACGCCGCTCAGGAAAAGAAGAAAAAGGAAAAAAGAAAACTCATAAAGTGACGTTCAACTTTTGTGAACTGTTTCGCGTTACGCCTGCTTTTAGATTGCACAGAGGATCTCTTTGACCAGTCACCAATTGAATTGTCTTGACGAATCACTTATTGCAAGTTTCTCGACTCGTTCAAACGAGTATATATATATATATATATATATATGTATAAATTTTTTTCTTTGAAACAATTATTCTTAAAAACGAACATGATTTTTACAATTTTATTATAATTACTATATTCTATGGAAATATTCAAGGTCGTGCTTCTTATTAGACACCGATAAGATCGTGTTAAATTTTTATTTTTCGTTTAATTTTTGTATAGCAATTATATCTAGAAAGAGGTAAGGGTGACGCACGTGTGCGTTTCTTTCACGTCCGCGGCAGGTATGTGGCGTGTCACACCGTGTCATATATTCGCGCTTCTTGAACCGTGCCACGAAGCTCGCGGCAAATCCAAAATAAATCGTCGGCAGCTGTTGCGTCCGTATCTCGCCACTTCTCTGGATACGAGGCGCGAATTTTCCGAGCTACGGTTCCACGGTTTTTCTTCGTAAAAACCCCGGGAAATTTACTTTCGAACCGGAATATACGAAAAAAAAAAATCGAATCGGAAATTTTGAAAGGGAAATAAGTTGATTATTTATTTCTTTTTCTCGTTATATTATCATATTATCATATTTTATCGCAATTTTTCATAAAAAGTTTGGAAAATTTATTCTCGAGTTTGTTCTCGGAACATACGAAGAAAAAATCGAATCGGCAAATGTAGAAAGTTGAAAGGGAAATAAGTCGATATTTATTTCTTTTTCTCATTATATTATATTATAATATTCTTCTTTTATCCCAATTTTTCATAAAAAGTTTGGAAAATTTATTCTCGAATTTGTTCTCGGAACATACGAAGAAAAAATCGAATCGGCAAATGTAGAAAGTTGAAAGGGAAATAAGTCGATATTTATTTCTTTTTCTCGTTATATTATATTACAATATTCCTCTTTTATCGCAATTTTTCATAAAAAGTTTGGAAAATTTATTCTCGAGTTTGTTCTCGGAACATACGAAGAAAAAATCGAATCGGCAAATGTAGAAAGTCGAAAGGGAAATCATTCGATATTTATTTCTTTTTCACGTTATATTGTATTATTGTATCCCATTTTTATCGTAATTCTTCGTTTAAAAGTTTATTCCCGAGTTTGCTTTCGGAATATACGAAAAAAAAAATTGGAATCGATAAAATTTAAATTTTGATTGAACGGGAAATAAATCGATATTTATTTCTCTTCCCCATCATCATAATACCAATAATTCCACATTTAACGTTCTACTTAGATTTTCCACCTACGATCGATCCCCGAGAATCTTTCGCGTACTATACCCGAGAATACCCCTCTCCTCCCCCTTCCCCAATAAAAATCTCTATCCACAAACTTCCTCGATTCCTCCACTCTCCGTCCAATTTCCAATTTCATTTCAACATTTCATTTCATACATTTCCCGCTCGATCGGATTCTTCGATCCCCTCCCCCCACGATGTTCCGTAATATTATCGTCGAAACGAAATAATACGAATAATCTAGAAGAAAAAAAAGATCCCAAAAAAGATCTCTTCTTCTCCCCGAGAAGAGGAGCTTTCGTCGAGAGGCGCGTCGTCCCGGAAGAAGCGACAACCTGTTCCCGCTTTGACGGTATCTCTCTCTCTCTCTCTCTCACGCGTCCCATCCGCCTACGCGGACGGAAGGAAAGAAGGAAGGAAGGAAGTAAGGAAGGAAGGATCCGCGGCGAGACGGTGAAACGGAAATAGAAAAGCGGGACGAGTTGATGCCTTCTCCTCCTCTCGATGCCTCTTCCGCGTTCTTCTCTTCCAACAATCTTCCCCCTCGATTCCGCCACGTCTTCCAAATCACCTCCTCCCCCTCCCCCCGCGGAAGGAGGCTTTGTTTCACCGTTGATATTGCGATTGAGCCTCCCCCTCTCCCTTTACTTCCTCGGGATTACCTCCTCCGGGCGGCCGTTGGATGCGGTGGCCCCCTTTTTTTTTTCTTCTCTCTCTCTCTCTCTCTCTCTCTCAAGCCACTTCTTGCAACGCCACTTCCGTTCCGATGTCGCATTTCCCGGGGAAATGTTTGTGTGCGTCCCGAAATAGCTGCCGCTTTTGTGAGAATCTTTCTTTCCTCCCTCCCTCCCTCTCTACCCCCCCCCCCGTCTCCCCCCTCTCTCGATGGATCTTTCAAGGCTGTTGTTGTCGCGTCGCGAGGAGGAGAAGCGAGCGAGCGAGCTCCTGGAAAAATTTGCCTTGCGTGTTGCGCTCGTTTGCTTTCCGTCGGCGGGCATTTTTAAGAGCGAGAGAGGATTTTTTAGGAAGGAAAAGGGAGGGGGATATCGACGCTTCAATTGGTGGGTGGAATTCAGTAGAGAGGATCTTTTTTTTTTTTTTTTTTTTTTTTGGAATGTTTAAAGGTGACGATGATGGATTTGGATCGAGAACTTTCGAGAGATGTCGCGGAAGATTTTTCTTCGTTCGAATGGATGGGATTAGAGTGATTCTCTATTATTAAACTGTTATAGAATTCAAAGTCCAGTGAAATTTTATTTTTGCTTTTATTATTCAATGTTGCTGGCAATGCCATTTACTTCGTAGTTGGTACTTATTTATTTTTCTTCGATATCTTCGTGTATACTTCAAATGTTTTGTAAACAGACACGCACAATTACGTGTAATAAAATATACTCATTCAGCTAAACCCGTACATTTTTATTTATTGTTTTTCACTGCCCGGTCAACGTAAACTTTTGAAAAAAAAAATAACAACGTTTTCTCGTTTGAAATTCTTAGAAAATCGTGCCTACCTCTCTTAATATCTCTCTCTAACTGCGGGGGGAAGGGGGGAAATTCAGAGGGAATCGGAATTGGTGCACGAAACGATTGTTTCGAATCGACCATCCCTCCCCTCCTCCTCGAATTTCAAAGAGGAAAAGAATTCGGGGAAGAAGTCGTCTCGTGTCCCGTTTTCGGGGATAATCGCACGGGGAGAACCCCCCCCCCCCGTTCACGGTATTTACGTTCAATTTCACCGAGTCTAATGTAACGAGGGGCTCTCGTTGGCTCTCGAAGTGAGACGAATTCGATTGCCCCGTGCGATTCCCGTGGACGTGAACGTGGAGGAGGGCCGCCGCCGATCGAATACGACCGGTACGTGAATGTCGTACGGAAGGAGAGAGGCATAAAAATGAACCGGCTCCCCGAGATTTATTTACACGGGGAAAAGTTACGGCTTTTATTCAATACCTGACTCGTCGTGCTCGGCGAGAAGAATTCAAGCCGGCTGTTGGCCGACGGCTCGCAACCACGAGATTTTTCCCTATTTATCGTTCGACATTATATATTTATTACATTATTACATTATATTCCGAAGAACGGCGCGAAGAATGTTTCCACAACTTTCCTCGGTGAAACTCTTCTATCCACCTTCTTCCGCCTTCGTTTTATCGTCCTTCGAAACGGCATCATTTCATTCGAGAGACAGAGAGAGAGAGAATATTTTTTTAACTTTGTTTCCTCTTAAAAAAAAGATTTATACGATTATTATTATCCGTGAAAAATTTCTCGCTTCGATTATTTCTCTATACATCCTTTGTACCTTCGCCTTGTTTCATTCTTTCCAAGTTAACCTTACTTTTCAATTTTTCTCTCAATTCCCCGTTTTTTGAGACGATATATATATATATGTATGTATATATAGGGGCATAATCAGAGGCAGAAAATTTTCCAGAAATACACTATGCTCCGCGCACGCTCGAGTGGAGTGGAATAGCATCGCGAGAAATCGGCGCGGCGTGAACGAGGTAAACTGCCGCGCCTAGGTGTACATACGCATGTCACGATATACGTGGCCTGTGCGGCCCTCCTTCACACTCGGCATACTTGATCGGGTTTATGCAGGATGCACCGTAACCGCAGCCCAGTACTCTCCCACAGTTGAGAGACCCGGCTCTTTCTCTCTCTCTCTCTCTCTCGCGCGCGCTCATTCGCTCGCTCGCTCGCTCTCGCCACTCTTCGCCCGCCCGCCACACATTTCTCGTACGCGAGACAACCCGGGGACGTGATTTGAAATTTTCTCTCGCGCGAAAAACGCTCTCTGTCCGTAGTATTAAGGACAACGGAGTTTAACCTGGGAAATGGCGTCGACGCGTTTCTAACATCTAGATTCGATGTTTGAATGATCGGGTAACGGTGCTTCGACGCGCGATTCTCGTTCCTTCGTCGAGGGGAGGGGAGGAGGGGAGGAGTCGAGGTGAATATTTCCATGAATCTGTCTTTTCGACTTTTCGAATCGAATGCGTGACGAGCCGAAAATGGAAATTGTTGCTCGGAGGATTTGTGCTCTATGTACTCAGCAGTGGCGCTCAACGCTTTTTTCCTTTTTTTTTTTTTTTTTGCATTTTTTGATGCGGGGGCTTTCCGAGGGAATCGTTAATCGAGGAACGTTCGTTCGAAAGGATCGAAGAATTTTTAATTTATTAAAATCAAAAATTTCGATAATCAACTCTCGACACACTTCGACGATCCTCCATTCTAATTACGTATCCAACTCTCAAAAGAGTTCCCTTCCATTCCAACTTCCGTATTCATCGTCAATCTTGATCCTCGACGACCTCAAACCATTTCAAACCACCTCAAACCATCTCAAACCATCTCAAACATTCCCTTCCGAGCGATCCTCTTCCATCCAACCTTCGTATTCGCCATTTACCCTTATCCTAAACGATCTCAAACGGCATCAAACGAGATCAAACAATTTCAAATCGATCCGTTCCGATTCCGGGGCAATCCGGGCGATCGAAGTAGAGCTTTCGTTCAGTCCGTCGGGCAGGAAAATCCGAATCGGGAGTGAAAATCGACTTCGATCGAGCGCGATCGAAATGTATCGAGAGGCTGTTCGAGGAAAGAAACGATCGTGACAATGGACGGCGATGGCGGGCGCACGGGGTTGCGCGTGTTTCCACGCGGCGCGAGTTTAGACGCGCAGCAACGCGGCAGCGGTTTTTCTCGTCCCTCTTAAAAAGTATCGTGCGGGCGCACGTGCGTGGCAGAAAGGGGCTAGGCGGGATAGATGGACGGTCGTCGCCGCTGCCGCCGCGTGTCGATGCATTCCGCGCGCTTTCCACGCATTTCTCAGGGACCTTATGCACCCGCGCGCATTTGCTATTCCACCGCTGGGCCGCGTCCGTGAGGTGAATAAGAGAAGCCGAGGGGCCGAGGCAGGTCGTCAAGCGTTCGCCCGCCTCCCGTGGCGGCCAACTTGCCTCCAAGATTTCCACGGTGACTGAAAAACGAGCCTGCCCTAGGCGTACGCGCCGCATGGAATTTATTTATTCGATGTAACGAGAGGGAGATAGAGAGAGAGAGAGAGAGAGAGAAGAAGCGCGCGTTCCGCGGAGGAATTCCGCACTACGTTTCGAGCGAAATAAGAAAGGAATCTTTCGATATGCTCGATGCTCGTATTAGTAGTAACTTTTTATAGGGGATTTTTCATATAGCGACATAAGATGATCTTTTTATAGGCAATTTCTTTCTTGGTTTTTTTAATTTCATAACGAGATAGGATTGGCCCCAGAGATGTTGAAAGCTTGCAATAATTTTTTAACAAATTTTGTCGAAGAAAAATTCGTGGATGACAAATTCGCTAGGGAGAACGATTTAATTTAAAGTTAAATTAACCACGAAAGACAAGGACGCCGTATATACACAGGGTCGCGGACGGTTGGTCTGGAGGAAGGTCAAGATATCGGTAGAGGGGGAGGTGTGTATGTGGAAGGGGACACACGGGAACGTGATCCCGCATATCGTTCCGACGAATAGTTTGAGGTCACCGTTGCTTTGGTCCCGAGCCATCGGGCGGAGTTTGTAAACTGGCCGAACTTTCAACGGATCAACAGCTGCCGCGACCCATCGATATACGCATTCCCCCGTCCCGTAGATATGATTTCTTCGACCACGTTCTTCATACCTCTTTCTTTTTTCCCACCTCTTACGAGCAACTAACTCTCGATACGTAATGGAGAAAAATTACCAATTATTTTTCACCGAGCCTACGAACAACTAACTCTCGATAATAACGTAATTGATAAAAATTATCAATTATTTTTCACCGAGCTTAATTGTCGTTCGAGAAAGAAGAATCAAAATATTATTATCTCTCCTTTGTGGAAGAGATTGTCGAGACATTGTATCTAAATTATTCGTATAAATTGCTTTCGCATTGTGAACGATTTTTAGAGAAATCGTGTTCGAGTATTTTAGGGGAGAGGAATTAGCTATTTTTGAACGTTGTTGCAGAACGAGAAGCTGGAGGTGAAACAGAAATGGGCCTCGCGGCTTTTGGGCAAGTTGCGAAAGGATATCACGCAGGAGTACAGAGAGGACTTCGTGCTGAGCATAACGGGGAAGAGGCCGGCCATGTGCGTCCTTAGTAATCCTGATCAGAAGGGTAAAATGCGCCGTATCGACTGCCTGCGTCAAGCCGATAAGGTACGTCTACTTTCCTAATTTCTCTGACATTCTATCGTAATATCCTTCAAATTCCAAATCTAATTCAAATTAAAAGTTTTTAAATAAATTAATATCCTCCACGAATATTTTTATAAATTAATTTTTTAATTTTTAATTTTTATAAATAATCTTTGATTTTTTCTCGACGATCTTCGAACGGTACAATTAAAGAAAATTTAAAAATTAAAGAATCATGGAGGCAATTTGTTGGAAATTTTTAATTTTTAATTATTTTTATAAATTATCGTTGATTTTTTCTCGACGACCTTCGAACGGTACAATTAAAGAAAATTAAAAAGTTAAAGAATCATGGAGGCAATTTGTTGGAAATTTTTAATTTTTAATTATTTTTATAAATTATCGTTGATTTTTTTCTTCGAACGGTACAATTAAAGAAAATTTAAAAATTAAAGAATCATGGAGGCAATTTGTTGGGGAAATTTTTAATTATTTTTATAAATTATCTTTGATTTTTTCTCGACGACCTTCGAACGGTACAATTAAAGAAAATTAAAAAGTTAGGGAATAATGGGGGATTGTCGAGACAATTTGTTGGGGAAATTTGAGTATTGCGAGGGTGGGTGATATGATAACGGTGGGTCGTAATGTCGCAGGTATGGAGGTTGGACCTAGTAATGGTGATCCTCTTCAAGGCAATTCCGTTGGAGTCGACGGACGGGGAACGGCTGGAGAAGACTGCGGAATGCGCTCAGCCGGGCCTCTGCGTCAACCCCTATCACATCAACGTCTCCGTCCGGGAACTCGATCTCTACCTCGCCAATTTTATCACCAGCCACGGTAAGGGATATATAACGACCGTTCCGTTCCATTTATTCTCCCCAAATTTACCTTTTATCTTCACACTCTCGTCAAAATTTAACCTCGTCCCGTTCCGTCGATATTTGCTCGTTGAACGGACAAATAACTGCGAGGCGAAAGCTATTCGAATGGTTCGACAACCTGTTTTCCCTCCTCCTTGACGTAGAATTCTCACAATTTTCGTTTAAGAAATAATTTTGAATATTTTTCCTGAAAAAATTACAGCTGTAGCGATACAAGTTCTAGCTAAGAATCTTTACTATATTTTAAAATTTTTACCTCCAAAAATCTTCAAATATTTTCACTCCAAGTAAAATTTCTCCTCGATTCTTATTTAACGGCTTTCGATGTAATTTCTGATATCAGTTCATTTTCATTCCTCCATAAAATTCCTCGAACAAGCATTTTCTCAAAAAAAAAAAACAAATCCCGGTCTCTCCAATCAAATCCAAGCCGCCTAATAACAACCCCCTAATCCTCGACCTCAACCTCGAACACCAATCCTCCCAACCAATCACCTCTCGTCATCGCCTCTCCTGTCCCACCAGGAAGTATTGGCTCGGCTCTCGTTGATCTCGTGCACGACCAGACCCAGAGAGACAGAGAGAAAGAGAGAGAGAGAGAGAGAGAGGGGCGGGTGGCTGAATCGAGCGAGGCGCGTTCATTCACTCGCACATCCGTCCATTCAAAGTGTCCACTCGACTCGGCTTCGATTCAAAGTTTCTTGGAACGCTCTGCCAATTTCACCGGCCCCCCATACAAACACCGGGGCCCTGGTCTCGCACCCGTTCCCTCCCCACCCGCGATCCTCCAACCTGCCACATCTCCAAGGGCGCTGCCAACACTCCGGTGGAAGAGCGGTGATCCGTTTTGGCGGATCACTTTTCATCGAGAATAGCATCCTTGTCCAACGTCCAAGGCATCCCCGGATCGCACGCGCTCCATGAGCGCGAATGAGTTTAACCCCTCGTTACGTGGATTCTCTGGATCTAGCCTTGGGGCGAAGATGGAATTAGAGAGGGAAAATTTCGAGGCGGGAGGAAAGGCGTTCGAGAAATTGCGTTGGGATTCGTTAGAAATTTTAGAAATTGAATATAGAAAGAAAGATATTCGTGGAAATCTCGGATAATCAATTTTTAAAGAATCAACGAGTTTCGCAGAAATTAAATTATTTGTCGTTGAAAAGGATTTATTATCGTTCAATCCGTTTCGCAACGAAATCTCGTACGTATTTATGTTATATGAATATTTCCAAATTTTACTATCAATTTTCACGGAGATCCAGTATCCTCCGTAAGAAAAAACGATCAGCATCGGCGGCGAACGAAGAGGAGCGGTCAAAGTAGGCGACGAACGGTCTGGAGAGTGCCTAACCTACCCCATGTCTTGGCAGCGGAGCGTTTTTTTCTCTTTCTCGTAGGTGGTGCGCGGTAGGCCTGGCCAATTTTTGCGTCAACCACGGGTGTAAACATTAGAAAGCCGGCTGCCAAGCCGTGTGTTTGTTGAGCCACACAAGAGTTCGAGAGCCTGCGAGAAAGAAGCATAGAGAGAAAGAAGGAGAGAGAGAGAGAGGTGAACAGCCAAACAGAGGAGAGCGCGTGGCGAGACACACACACGGGGCGAGAGAAGACCGGCGGCCCCTCTGCCAGGACAGCGCGCGTACGTACGTACGTACGGAAATTACGTATTTTCAGACTGAGTCAGTGAGTTCGATGAAACCGAATGAAAGAAGAACCGCGGACGGGCGCCAGCCCCGGCCCTCCTGCCAGCTGATCGATCGAAACACGTCGATCAACGGGCCACGTGCACGTGTGCACGCGATTCCTAGTTCTTTTCTTCGTTTCTTTGTTTCGGGACGAGTCGCGTTTCGTTGCGTTGACCGCAGGTGGCGTTGGAGAAGCGATCGGGGAGGTTGTGGAAATTTTGGAATTGTTCGAGATTGAGAAGAAGGAAAGGATCGGGGGAGAGAGGATCGAGCTGTTCGATGGAAATCTCTGAAATTATATTATATGGATATTCGCTGATTTTTGGATTCTGTGTGTGAATATTGTTCGGAGGGATAGGGAATTTAGAGGTTTATACGGAAAATTTGGAGGTTAGGTTAGACGTGCAATAGTTTATTTGCTGTTGGAAATAAAACGGGATCGTGTTTGATGAATTACCATTTGGAAAAATGTTTATTATCGAAGGTTAATCACTGCTTGAAAAGTACACGATCGTCGATTCTGGATTCGCTTGTTCTATTAATGAGATTGGCGGTATGTTTGCAACTAGAGGCTTAATCTATTATTTCTATCTATATACGTTCATGTGCAATTTTAGGAATTTACGATTCGTTCATTTATATTTATCTTGTGCGTTCATAAATTTTCATGGAATCATAATAAATATTACATATTCGTATGTCAAAGTTGATTATCATAAAAGTCTTTGCAGAATTTTACGAAAAGTACAATGGATGCGAATAGTAAATGTAACGCTCGAATAAATGGAATGAAATAAATGAAGTATCATTCGTTCGAGACTCTCTTTCCAAAGAGTATCTTATTTCTCTTTTCTTCTTTTCTTTTATTTTTTTTTATTAGCTCGTTCGACGATAAATCTTTACCGAGTCAGGAAATTTCGAGAGAAATTGGTGAATCGACTCGTTCGGAAAAAATCAGTTTAATCGGCGTTTATTTATTCTCATCTAAGCTGCGAGCACCACGAGATGCTTTGCGAACTTCGCGACCCAATTAATATAGTCGAGACAGTCTCGAGATCCCGGGCACATTTTACGCGAAGATTCGTTCGTTTGGAATCAGCCATATTTCAAAGTTTTCCAACTTTCGTGAATTCACTCGAAAAGATTTCGTATTCCGCTTTTTTATCCTCCCGTTGTTCCACTTTCCGAGCTTCAAGGTCTCGAGCTTTAAATCCGAAAAATTTATATCCTTGTTTGTCGTAAATATCCCTTATGTCGATTCTAAGAATTTTCACCGAGTTTTACTTAAAAACATCTCGTATTATTATTATTATTATTATTATATTCTTGAGATATTCTTTCTCAAAAAAGAAATCTATTTCGATCTCTGTTCTAAAATATAAATCTAATGACATCAATCAGCGACGTAATAATTCGATATAGATGCATCGGCAAAAAATAACTAGAGACTGAAGAATAAAATGATAGCGATGCAATCGATTATATCGATCGTATCGAATAAAGAAGAATCGTATCGCTCGTAGAACGATATATTATATCGTTTATAGGATGAGAGTTAATTGTCGAATCAGCATGCTCGAAGCGCGCATGCGCACAACTATCGAAGAATGCCGATCGACAGTACACGGGCGACGAACGATCAACATCATAAAAATTCCTAACCCTCTGTAAATATACACGATACCACAATAATATAAACTTACTGGCTGCCAAGGCGTGGCGTGGATAGCGAAGGCTTCGCTACTTCGGACCCTTTCGGATTATCCGCCTTGTCGACGTATGCTAAAAGTAGACACTTGCTCCGTTCGTTTCGACTGACCTAATAGACGATACATTACAGAAGGGAAGAAGGGTAGACGCACGAAGAGATACGAGTAGGATCAAAGATGCGTAATATTTGAATTGTATCCTGTGGATTTTTTATTATAAAGTATTTGTTAACAATTGAGAAAAGGAACGATTATAAGAGTGGATGGAAAGTGTTTGTTGAGGTTATGGTGGACTATCGATATTGGATGGTGGTAATGATTTGGTTACGTTCTTGCTCTCAACATTATTCATTGGTTTTAAGATATCAAAAATGATGGAATCCATCTTAATCCGAAGACAAAATTATCTTTCGAATATTATCTTTCTCGTATTTCGTTTTCGAAAAAAGAATTATTAGAATGCAATCATCGTTACTTTTATTTTTTTCGAGAAAGAATCTTGGAAAGAATCGAATTTAGGCTAAAGAAGGAAAAGTAGAGGTTAATCGTATATAATCGAGACACTGCGTATTCGTCCTAAGAGCTAAATATCGCCCGGCCGGTCGGTTGCGTAAGTATCATCGTCTCTTATGAAAGTGTTAGAGAGAGGACAGGTGCCTCGACGCGTGTCGTTCTCGGACACGTCGCATTTTCGCGATGCCACTGCGGCAGAGGCGAGGTCCGTTTTAGACGGGCCGCATCGAAAAGTCGGCAGGAAAATCCACGCTGTATGACTTCGATAATCTAAGCATCAACCGGAATGAATATCTTCCGCCTCGTTCTTAAACTCTTAATATATTTAATTACATTTAGTCGTATTAAAAATTACATTATATTTTTCCCTTTCTTTATCTTTCTTTCCTTCTATTTAGAACTTTTAAGTATTCGGTATTAAACTTTTGAGGTTATGTTTTAACTTTTATTCGATCTCGTAAGAATTTCTTCGAAAAACGTTAAATTTTTAACAACGAATCGATTCGAGCGTACAAGCGATATACGATCTCTGTAAATCACTTTTCGAAATTTTTTAAATTCGAATTTCAACGGGTTAAATCGTTCTTTTCCAAAATTTATTTCCCCTAACCACTCTCGCGCCACTTTCATCGTATTATTTCTGCAAACAATGAAAGCGGTGTTCCCGTTAACAAATAAACAGAGTACAAAATAAACGGCCGCTCGAAACGAACTTTTCGTCCACTCCCAAGGGAAACGCGGGCAAGTACGCGTACTCTCCGTACGCTCCGCGCGTTTTCACGCGTATCTCCGCAAGTGTGCACGAATCGGTGTGCCGTGCACGCGAGCATGTGACCATGCGTGCCGATGTGTGCTCGCTCTATAAATAAATAGTCGACGGACATCTTGTTGCGAGCTCTCTCTCTCTCTCTCTTTCTCACTCACTCACTTATTCACTCACTCACTCACTCACTCACTCACTCACTGTACAATGTTTGATTTTCATTCGTGTCCACGCGAATACCTGAATATTTTCGCGTCTGTGATTAACTGATAGCCTGTATTGATTTTTTAATTTTTTTTTTCCCTCTAGTAAAAGAGTTTTGAAATTTTTCAACGGAACATGCATATTTTTATTTGACCTTTGAAAATGATTAATGAATCGCAGAAGGATGATTTTTTTTAAATAAAGAAAGAATGGAACTACCAAGGTGTCTCAAAGAGGAAAACGAAATTTGTTTATGACGTCAGAGACGAATTCTGCCGCTATTTTTAATAATTCTTGGAAAGGTGGATTAGATAGTTCGTCTTTTATAGTATGACTACTCTAAGTGGGGGATTATAGTTATTTATGTTGCACGATTATAATTAATACTGTACATCCGTAAATATATATTAATACATACATATATATATATATATATATATATATATATATATGGTTTCGCGTGATTTATTTATTTTCCAATTCCAATTCAATCGTTAAATTAAGAAAAACGATCCCCGTTCGATCGGATCAGATTTCGAATCTTTCTCGTAGTTTACAATTCGATCATAATATCTCATTGGATGTTATCCACTCGTAACGAACAATTTTCAAGAAGATTCTCGGAAAAGCGTGTAAAATTGTCGTCCTTGAGGCAATTCCCGCGTTTCGTCGCGAAATCGGTCGCGCATTCATGGATCACACGATGTCAACAGATCTGTTTCTCTATTATTGTTCCAAGAGCGAGCGTATCCATCGGTGTCCGCTAAAATTTCTGCGTCGCACACGCACCTGTCCACCGGACCACTGCCCGACTAATTTTGCTGTTACACTACTCTGAAGTATCCTCTGCGCCACGTTGTGTCGTAATCGATCTCGTTGCCCCGTTAACTAACTACTTTACTTTAAGGAATCGTCGAAAATATAAGAACGAGAATAAGATGTTTATTCCCGAATTATCCATCAAGACAAAAGTCAAGTTATTTTTCATTAATGGATTTGGATAAGGGACGAAATATTCGAACGTATCCTGATTTCGATTAGAAAAAAAAAAAAAATCTCTCGAATTTCGTGACGAAAAATTTATAGGAGAGGAAGAAGCGGAAGCGAATTCGATTCGAAGAAATACACTAAATTTTAATGCGACTCGGTTCGGCTAAACCGAAATAGACAGCGCATTAAAATCACGCGTCTTCTTGTCAGCCGTATTCAACGCGGATAAATTCCGCTAGCGAAACGAAAACAACACGATTCGATACTCGGGTCCAATATTTGCTGCTCACCCTTGAATCCTTCGACTAATTTTGCCCCACCGATCGATCTCCAATTTTCTCGATCTATTCGCGCTTATCTTCGTTGCGAAATATATCATTGCAAAATATACATATATATATATATATAAAACGTTATACCCAAAAATATACGACGTCCCGAAATGACAAAATCTATATGGATGTTGGAAATTCGTTCGATCGGAAGGAGGGGCATGAATCTCGACGAGTAGAATTTTAATCTCTCCTTTTCGCGGTCGCGCGAAAGTTTTTCTTTTTTTTTTTTTAAATTATATATTCGCACGATGCGAGCGAAAAGGAAAAGAAGAAAAAAAAGGAGATCGGTGAAGCGAGGACCGATATAAGGTTGAGTCGCAATTAAAAATAACCGGAGGAGTGTACGTATGTTTGTTAACCGTCTATTTATAACCGGTCGTTTGTCGGTTTTTCGGCGTTGTCGAGCAGGCGTTGATCGAGGGTGTCGCGACGATTGTGAAACGAGTTTTCCGAATTTCCATCCGCGCAGAAAGAATCCATTCTCTCTCTCTCTCTCTTTCTCTCTCTCTCTCTCTCTCCCCCCGTTTTTCACCACCACATCGAACGTTCTTACGTGAAGCGCAACATAGGTGCATGCTCTCTCTATCTGTCTCTGTCTCTTTCGAAAAGTCGAACACGAACGTTCCGGGCTCTCGTGTATTTCTGTGATATGTTGCGTAATGAGATTTGCGTAAGTTACCGCAAGATATAAAACACCGTGTGTGACAGCGAAGGTGAGATGGGATTTGTCGACGGGGAGGGGGGGATATATTATTATACTTCACTCTCTCGTTCTGGCAATTTTCAGATTCGGGGGAATCCCGAATCGGCCTCTCTCTCTCTCTCTCTCTCTCTCTCTCTCTCTCTCTCTCTCTCTCTCTCTTCGATTCGGGCGAGATTGAAAATAGAGTTTTTGAAGGAGGAGGAGGAGGAAGGAAATTGGAGAGAGAGGAAATATTTTGGAGAAGAAGTTAATCTGTGAATCCTGTTCTATTGTTACAGAGGTCCTAAACGGTATCTGCAACGCGAGCAAGGAGGAAGAGAGGCGGCGAAAAGGTAAAGGGGGGGGAATGTCCCTTTAAATTATCTTATCTGTCTGTCTTCTGTCTATCTATCCGTCCGTTTCCAATCTAAAAAAAAAAAGTTTGGAATTTTTAATTCGGTTCACATTCCACGAATATTCTCGCGTTTTTAATGGGACGAAAGGCAACGCCTCATTGCCGTTCTCTGGGCTTCTGTTCCCAGGTGCAGGCTACCACGAACTATATAACGGTGTTGTCTGCAATGACACGATTCTAGCGACAGGTGTCTTCAGCTCGAAGGAGCTTTGGATGCTTTCAAAAGGTACGACGATATAAATAATAACAACAACGATCCTCTTCTTTCTCATCATCCAACGCATGGTATTAAAAAAAAAAAGACGGGTTTTTCGCTTGTATATAAATCTCTCTCTCTCTCTCTCTCTCTCTTTCTCTCACTCTCTCTAAGATATCGAAAATCTCCTCAATCTCTTTCCAAAAAAAAAAAAAAAAATTTAATAATCAAAGAACGATCGATTCTGAGAGAGGAATGGAGAAGAATATTTTGTGAACGGATGCTTTCGAAAGGTAATCGCAACCGAGAGTCGATATCTTTTTGAAACTTTTTGAAAGCATCCTCGCGATGATGAAGTAGGAAGAGAAAAACTCGCTCCGCGATAAAACGCGATGTATCGACGACGATCGTTTGAGCACGTTGTTTTATCGATGCCGGTTTATCGTTGGAGGGAACGAGAGTTATTATTAGGGATCGGAACGCGATTCCACTCGACTCGGTTATCCTTTCGGCATACCTGGGACCACTTCACCGCTACTCCTCTTTCGCTATCAAGGACCCGATGAACGATTGGCACGCGTTTGCGCGTTAGCACAAGGCGGAGAGCGGCGGCCTGCCGGTGTAATCCGATCTCCGGGAAAGAGCGATCTCGTGCGACTTATTAGAGCTGCCACTTGTTACAGACATTTACCAATCCTTAAACGTGAATGATGAGGGGGGATGAGGAGGGAGCAGCGGAACTTTTGGAATCGTAAATTTAGAATCCCTATTCCCTTCTCGGTCTTGAGCGGAAGGAGAAGTTTTTTCCGAATTTTCGTCCGGCGAGGAAAGGAGAGAGAAAAAAGAAAAAGAAAAAAAAAAGAAACAGGGACGCGGAGAAAAGCGAGCGAGCGAGGGAGCGTTGGGTTAGTAGAGGTCAAGGTTGCCAACAACCTTCTCCAAGCACGTCCCATCGATAGAACAGGTGAAACCGAGTGTTATTGCCCGACATTGTCTGCCAATTTCCGTCACGAACATATACAGAAGCCGTTATATTGCCAATCCCCTCGTTTCTTTCTCTATTAGTCACCGATAATCCCGCGCGGCCAAGAACCGCTAGAGGACTGCGAAAACTGTGAAAGGAGGCTGAAACATTTTTTTTCGGAAACATTCGTCGAAAATCTCTCGTCTCGAATGCGTTTAAGAGAAAGGCATTCACCCGAAGAGGTGAAACGAGCGTAAACGATCGATCCGAGCTTGTTCAAACTTCGTCAAACATTCTCAAACAATTTCAAAATTCCCCTCTTCCAAGCAGTGAATAAGGGGAGCGTGCCCCCTTGAAAAAGAATTGAGAAAAGGACTTCTCAAACTTTCTCAAACGATCTCAAACGATCTCAAACATCTTCAAAATTCTTCTCCTCCTTCTCCTTGCGCTTCGAGGCAACGTGTAAAGAAGATCGTGTTTCTTTCTTTCTTTCTTTCTTTCTTTTCTCTTGTAAAGAAAGACGAAAGAGAGGGGGGAGGAAGGTCCGATTTTCGTGAATCATTTCGAAATTCATTTTCATTTCGGGCTTCGAAGGGAGAGCATCGTGGCACGCGTGCACCGCCACTAAATGGAATAATAGGGCAGGGGAACGCGTATTGAGAAGCGGCGCGAGCCTCGAAACGCCTCGACGTATGCATCTGCACTCTTCCACTCTTCCTCCTCCTCCTCCTCCTCCTCCTCCTTTTGCCACTCTCTCCCCGTTCCACCCGCCGCTCCTCGCGTCACCGTTGCAGGAGATTAGTATGCAACCTGGTGTATTAATAGACGGGGAACAATGCTCACGGCCTCAGAGGCTGCTGAGAGAGCCTCGGAGCCTCTCTTTCTCTCGCCTCTGCCTTCCCTCCCCCTCCGATGAGCCAGCTCTCCCTTCTGCCGATCTTTGCAACTCGATCGAACGTCTTTCTTTTTTTTTTCTAATGCCACTCTCTTCTAACCAAGAAACACAAGGAAACATCGGTGGTTTTAATACGAGAATTTTTACTTTATAAAGCCTTTCGAGGATAAGGAGGATAAGGTTAAGAGGTTGGATGCAGGAGATATGATTAGTCCATCTTCAATTTTATCATGTTGGATCGGAAATACGTTTTATTCGAGAATTCGTTTTAATCGAGTCAGTTTGAAGATGTTTGAACGAAGTCTTCATCTTCAATTTTATCATGTTGGATCGTGATATCGAAAATATCGGACAGGAAACACGTTTTATTCGAGAATTCGTTTTAATCAGAACGAGAAATCTTCATCTTCAATTTTATTTTATTATCTTAGATCGTGGAAACGCGATCGAGAAGAGTTTGAAGATGTTCGAACGAGATCAGTAATGAATAAGAAAGTACCAATCGTAACATTTCTTATTCCTTCACTCTACCAATCCATCTACTTCTCTATATATTTATTCCCGCCCAATCTTCGAAATTCCGAAATCCCACTTCTCCCCCAAGGGGTGGCGTGTTTCTATTACGTCGTCCCGTCTTTGCACGTCTCCAACCATCACCACCGACAGGATATTCTTCTCTATTTCACATCATACGCCTCCACCTCCGCGGAAATTGCGCCCCTTTTTCTTTTTTTTTTTTTTTTCTTCTTTATCCACCGTACGTGCCTCTCACATCGCGCTGCGCGCGCGAGAGAGAGAGAGAGAGAGAGAGAAAAATGCCTGGAAAATACTGCCCCCCTGCGGGCCTACCACCATTCTCCCTCTGCTCCCGAGTATTCGAGCCATACACACGTGCACGTGCAGGCGCATTGTTGACAAAAAACCAGTGACGTATCCGAGGGGTTGGAAAAAAAAATTGGTGGAAAATCGCGCGCGGGCGTCGGGACACTGATTCTTTCTCCTTTTTTTCCCTCCTTTTTATCTCGTCTTTTTTTTCCCTCCTTTCCACCGGTCGAATCTACCGTTTCCCTCTCTTTCTCTTTCTCTCTCTCTCCTCCCACGAAGAGAACCAGTTGGCGAACTTTGGGGAAAAAAAGGAAAAAAAATTCGTTAGGGGCGAGCCATTGTCGGACGTTTAACCTCCTCGTGCGGTCCTCGGCCTCGATGCGGTATCGAGATTGATGGGGAAACGATGATCGAGAGGAGGAGGAGAGAGAGGGTCGAGAGAAATTCGCGGGAAGAGAGAGAGAGAGAGAGAAACGTGGAATTGGAAAAAAAGTGGCGCAAAGTCTTTTGTTCGCCGTGGAGAACCTCTTTCGAGGATTTCCGAGGCTGAGAAGAGGGCTGCTCTCTCGACTCGGCTTCGAAAATGTTTCCTCGTTTCCCTTATTTTCAACCGAAAGAAGAATCAGAAGTGGTACACTAATAAACTACCCACGATATACACTTTACGTGTATATATATATATACACTCTTTTTTTCAGAATTACTTATACATCATTGACTCGTTGAAAAGAAAATTATATCATTCAAAAAAAAGATTAAGAAAAATTTTCGAAACGACGATTTCCTTCTATATATGTGTATATATATATATATATATTCTCCAGCAAGGATCTCAACGGTGGGCGAAAGGGGGTGGGTCGAGGTTCGCGAGCATTACGAGGCCGAATCGCTTACACAAGATGCAAATTCCACGGCACTAGCTCAACCTAATTGGTCGTTGACCGTCGTTCCAACGGGGAGATCCCTATATTTACGCGTCGCCAACTGCGACAAACTGGAATCCTATTATTTTACGGTGGCGCTGATTCAGCGCAACGTGTAACTGGAGCGTATTCTAATGGCCGGCACCACGATTAATTAACCGATATCTCTCTCTCTCTCTATCCCCCTCTCTCTATCTCTGTGTCCCCCACGCGCGACTTCGCGACAGGCAACACGATTTAGAGAGGAATCGACGGATAATTGGAGGTATTAAATCGTCCGTGGGGAATGGTTTGATCGGGCGGTGGATCTTGGAACGGATTAAGGGAGATTGTCCTCGGTCGGGTGTACGATCGCGAGCACGATAAATCGTAGTTTCGTGGAGCGAGTTTATAACAAATATCTAGCTTCTTTTATCTCGTTTCCTTTTTTTCTTTTTTTTTTTTTTTAGATTCGATATCCTAGAAATTTGATTTCGCGCGATTTTAATTAAGTTTTGGAATTAATTTCTTCGAAGAAAGGAAAAGAAATTAAATCGTATATATATATATATATCACGAAGTGAATCGAAAATATTTCGAAAACCTGAGCGAAGAATCTGACGAAGAATATAATATAAGAAAACTCGTGGGATAAATCGATTACACGATCAAGTGCCATCTACTACTCTTGTATCTTATGTAAAAAAGATTCGCGAGGAAAAAAAAATTTCCTTTCGAAAGGATAGGGGGAGGGAGGTTTTCGAAGGAGGAAAACGCGCGGAAGTGCGATTTCCTCGGGGAATCGAGACCGCAATTGGACGAAAACGACGACGACCAAGACGACGACTCAAACTCAGACTCGGACGAGGAGGAGAAAAACGGATGACGTACGAACGCGCGAGGATCCGTAACCGCTAATGTGTGTCTGGTTTCAGCGTCCATACTGCATGACCTCAGCGACATGCAGCCTCAAATAAACGCGATCAAAATAGAGCACCCGCCGTACTACTGCAGCAGCTACACCCCTCCGTCCGCAGCCACGGCCGCGGATCATGCTCAGCCAGCGGCTAGCTTCAGTAAGTTTCAAAACTCTCTCTCTTTCTCTCTCTCTATCTTTCTTTCTCTCTCTACGTTTCGTCCTTATTTTTAGTGTGGATGCACGGCGCTGTCACCCGGTTCTCCTCCGTCTCTCTCTTTCTCCCGCTCGCACTTCTTCTCCGTCCTTCTCTTTCTTTCTTTCTTCCTTCCTTTCTTTCCTTTTTTCTCGAGCGATGGCACACGTGAACGACGTCATGCGAGAGAGACGTAGCTAGATACGTACGTATCTAGGTATTTATTATTATCCGTGGTCAGTTGAGATTCGAGGTTGAAGGAGGAAGAGAAACAGAGAGAGAGAGAGAGATTGATAAAGATTTTTTTTAGATTTGGAATTAGTAACAACGGATCAATGGTTAGATCAACTGGAATTGGAAGGTTTCCGATTTCGAAAAGATTCGAAGCGCGTGTAATCGAAGAATTCGAAGGGATTAAAAGTTTTTCTTGCGAGAGACGTGCGAGACACTTTTGAAACACTTTTGTGTTAAATTAAATTCTAAGCCATCGTTATTCGAAATTATACGAGTTAAGAAATTTTCGTTTCCAGTCTCCAATTGGAAATGTCCAATTGAAATATGCTTCACGAAGTCTCGTGTTCAAAATCGATCGTGTTTTCGGCAGATGAGAAATTGACGGCGTGCGTGGGATCACAGGTCGAGGCTCGTCCCGATTTCGTCTCCTTTTCGGAATAGTGTCCGCGGTGCAATCGGTCGCCATTGCGTCACGGTACGATGCACCCCTTCACCCCCTCCCTGCCCGCCGCCACGCGCACCCACACTCCCGTGTCCGCCGCCGCGTTTGCGAAACCGCGATTTCACACGGTATTTTTATATCGTTTTTCTACGCGCCCACTAAAATTAACTCCGTTCGAGGACACCGGTTACCAACTATGCGGAATCAACGCGCCTCCCGTAAAAATGCACGATACGCGTATTCTAATAAAGGCGTTTCCAACTTCGTTCGTTACGACGGGAAGAGCGGGGTGGGGGAATCTTGCCCGATCGTTCCGTTATTAAATCCGTTGGGACGATAACGTATTTCGACGAGAATGTTAGTAAGGATATTATTGAAACAATGAAAGGTAAGATTGAACGAAGTTGAAACGGATAGATAGATTTACGTTAGTTGTATATTGGTGACAAAATATAAAGTATACAGACGTCGAAATATGTTCAATATATATGTATATATATGTACGAAAAATTTATTATTAACGGTGTACATTTTAAAAAGAGAGAGAGAGAGAGAGAGAGAGAGAGAGAAAATACTTACACGTGTATATACTTTCGTCCCTCTACAACAACAATAACAACGATAATAATAAATTCGTAACGTGTAACGTTTCACCAAGAAGGTTGCCAGAATTGAATCGAATTCACCTTACTCGCGGGCTCGAGTAACAAATTCCCAATGGTTCGGGATTCCTTTTTTTTTTCTTTCTCTCTCTTTCTCCAATCTCATCCTGTCGGCTTATCGCACGGTCCTTTGTTATCGGGATCTACTTTGCTCAGCGTTCTATAGATCATTTCCTCTCTCTCTATATATATATATATATTTCTGCCTTTCTCTATTTTCTTTCCATTCTCGATTCTTTCTCCCCCCTCCCTCTTCCCCTCTTTTTTCCACCCTTTTCCATCCCTCATCGATCAAACGATAACCGTCCCTGCTCCCACGAAATCGGCGGACGCGGAAACAGGGATCGAACTTCCTTTTCAAAACGGACAAAAGAAAAAAGAAGAAAGAAAGAAAGAAAGAAAGAAAGAACGATTAGATAAATCGAGATCCGAGAATAATAATTCGCGAAAGCAGCGCGCGCGTGTTTCTAATCCTAATTTTTCTATTCGAACTCGATCGAGCAGAATTAACAAAAAATTGCACTCCCTGCATCCCGCACCCCTTGCAACCCCTCTCGAAATCGCGGAAAGGAGGAAGAAAGTATACACAAGAAAGTATATTCAATTAGGAATAGGAGGAGGAACCGAACGAGGAGGAGATGGGGAAACGTACGACGTCGGGGGGGGGGAGGAGGCGAACCGAGTTAAGACTTCTGAACGGAGGGGGAGGGGGGAGGAGGAGCAAGAAGAGGACAGTGGGGGGGAGGGCGGAAAGTTTCCTTTGCGGAGAGAAGGGGGATTGCAACGGCGGCGGATAGACGGGATAAAATGACCACTTTCTCGAGCGAAATGCACGCACGCACGCACACACACGCACATACAAATACACACACAGAAATATAGGTAGGAGGATGGGGAGGGGGGGAGTTAGAAGGGGTTGGGTGGAAAAATTCCGGCAATAAGCATAGCTGGACCAGGGCCAACCCCGTTCCTTCCGCCCCCCTCTCCCTATCCCCCCGGTTTGCTGCTCCCTTTTTATCATACATACGTTTGGCTTTATGGCGCGGGAACGGGACACTTGATTGACTGTATTGTCGTTAAATTAACAGGCGGCGTAAATATCGTTGCCGCGCGTTTATTGTGAACTAGAGGCTAATTTTATTGGCCGCGCAAGAACGAACCTTGTGCTTTCCCCCCCTCCCCCCATCTTCTTTGGAAAGCGTGCGAATTTTGTAAAAAAAGAAAAAGAGAAGTGAGTGTGTGCATTTATAAATAGGTTTGATTATTATTTTTTTTTTTTTTTTGATCAGAGACTTGTTTATTGTTGTCAAATATCGTAGATGTCATAATTTTCGTTTTTTTTTTTTTTTATGGAACGATTGAAAATGGGATGAATTTCTTCTCTCTCTCTCTCTCTCTCTCTCTCGAGGATCAGAGTTGTTCGTTTATTCGTTTATGTCTCGCTTGAATATTCTAAACGTGATGATTTTATAATTTTATCATTTTTTTTTAGAAAAGTGGGATATTAAATGGAGCGATGAAACGGAAAATATAAATTTTGTTTGAAATAATATCGAACAGGATTGAAATAATTTTTTGAATCGTTCGTCGGAATGAATATTTTTATTGGAAGGTTTTTAAAGCAAAGATAGATGAATTAAGATTGTTCGACTTGGGGAGACACGCTCCTTCCGTAGGAATAATAATTAACGAGGATCCTGTACAATTTGGTTCGAGTTGTGTGTAGAATTTTCGGTTTGAATATTCAAAGAAGACGGAAATATCTTCGTGAAAGGGAGATACTTTTACCTTCTTTGTTACCTCGTTTCAATGCGGATGATGCAGAGGAGAATATGAAGTAGGGAGGGGGGACAGGCATCCCTGTCCCCCACCTTCACGGATCGACCCCGATCTCTCGATGCATATTCTCTCTCTCTCGTGTGTGCGATCTCGAATATTATCAGAAACAATCGAAAATTGCACAAAACACCTCTTCAAATTCCCATAATCCTTCCAACATCTCGGGAACGGATTGTATTACATTACTCGAAGCGAGTTACGATCCTAGAAAAATTTCCCTAGAACACTTTGTATATCCCAGAAGGAAAAACGGAAACCTAAGATTATAGGACAATATTCAATTCGTTCCAACTTGTGTCGAGCAAAAATTCCTAGCCTAGAATGTTCAATGTTTCATGAAAAAAGTCCCCAGCATGCGTAACGAGCATGCGTAAACGAGAAAAATTCCTAGGGTTGTGTTCCGCTTTCTTCACTTTCGTCTCAAATTTTAATTGATTAATTATTTATTGTTTGCAACGAGTTGCCTCGAATTTTGGAATTCTTCTTGTCTTCACAGGCCCGCCACCGGTGCATCAGCTCATAAGGAACGACAAGACTGAAAAGCCTCCGACGGTATCCGTGTCGAGCGCGCCGACATTCTCGCCGGTGCTCAGGCCCGAGGATGGTCACCGTGGAATGGACTCGCCGCACTCGCAGACGGGTATGTGCCGATAAAAGCGATCCCTTTTTATCGAGATATCTCGTAAATATATAGACCGTGGTTAAGAAACTGTCGATTCGAATATTTGAGTTAATACGGCTGGTGGATTATATTTACATGTCGGCAATTGCTGGCCACTCTCCCGAATGCAGGATCTCTCCGGGTGTATTTTTTATAATCCTATTTTTACGATTTAGAAAATTTTTTCAGATTTTCTTTTTTTTTTTCTTTTTCTTTTCTTTTTAACACGGAATAAATACTACGGAAATTATTAGACAGTGGGAAAAAATTTCGAAGAATTTTTATCGTTTGACGTAATTTGGAGTATTTTCCCCTGAGAAACCGCGAGAGAGATCCTCCATCAGCCTAATGGTACCTAATGAGGATCACGGATTGGAGGCGTCTTAATTGTACAACTTGGACTCCATTTTTGGGACTTATTAGAAAAATGGGAAAGATTCCAGATTACAGACACTTTTTCTCTCTGCAATGGACTGCCTTCGAGTCAGTCAGTTAGTTAATTCCGCGTTTTTTTACTATGATCACTGTTCACAAAATTCTAATTCAGAACGATCAGATCTATCTATCTATGATAAAAAAAAAAAAAAATAAAAGAAGAAAAATCGAAAAGTCGCCTGTGGAACGAACTTTTCAATCGTTCTCGCGTTCAAGATTCACCCTCCGTCCCAAGAAAAAAACGAAATAAAATAAAATAAAATATTTTCAACCCTTTGAGAAGAAGAAAAAAAATATATATACACGCTCGAAAAAAAAGCGAGTTTTCTTTTTTTTAACGTAGCGTTTTATTAATGGAAAGTCCTGTACTGTAAGTACTGTAACTACTCTGCATACTCGCTAGACCGGAAGTACGGGCTAAAGACACAAAGAACACAAGAAGACTGTCCAAAGGGGATTGCGATATCTCGTGCCTTCATCCCCTTTGAAATCTTTCGTCTCAACCCTCCCCTTCAGCCCCTAGTTAACATATCTAACTTTCTCTCCCCCAACACGTGTATACATCATCTCTTTCTCTCTCTCTCTCTCTATATATATATATATCTGTTTATTCCGCCCACCAATCCCAAATGGAAATTGCCACCAGAGATAATAATAATAATAATAATAATAATAAGAGAAATAAAAAAAAAATCTCTTCAGTGTCTCTCGCGCTTCAGTTCGTTGTCCGCTTGATTTTTTTTTTTGCCTGACGAGTTCACTAATACAACAATAGTAATAATAATAATAATAATAATAATAATACTGATAATGATAATGATAATGCTAAAAATCGCGTGCCTCGAGAATTTCGGAAGCGAGCGAGATAAAGGAGGGGTAGGAGGATTTCCCCTCTCCCCCCCTCCGTTTCTCCGCCACTGTACGCCGCCGACGAGAATGATCGTGAGACGAATTGAGCTCGGTGTCCACGATTCGTTTTTTGAATTTCCCGCCTTTTCCCGAATCTCGCGCCACACGAAAGAATCGATCTCGACAAGATTTTTCGCACGATCGATTTTTTTATTTTTGATGTTTTTATAAACACGTCCGTCGCGGGGGAATTCTCGTGGCGGATATCGAGGAAGATACACGTGTTATACGCGGTACACGTGGCATTGAACGTGCCATAATCCTCTCTCGCCTCGAGAAAATTGTTTAAGAGATATCGTTTTATCTCGCTCGAAGACGCTTTCTCTGTTATCCGCGTATATAAAGGATAAAAAACGAAGGATAAGAGAATTTTGGGCAACGAATCCCCCTCTGGTTGAAGTTAAAAAAACTCTATATAAAGTTACTTTGTACAATCGTTTGTTAAAAATGTTTGTGAAATTAATTAATTTATTACTCGTAGCTACTCGTTACAATTATACCACGTTTCTCGTGGTAAATCCATTTGCCACCAGTATACGGTTATTATTTTCTATTATTATTATTTATCGAGGTAACTTTATTCTTTAACTTCGACTATTTATTAAATTTTGCCCGCTCGTTTTCTGTCCCGTCGTTTCAATGCCTTTGAAATCCCTTTAACCGGAGACAGAAAATAAAAAATAAAAAAAATCGGTCGATGCTAGTGGTAAGCTCATGATCCTTGTCACGGTCCCCCCTCCCATTCCGGAAGTGTTCTTCCATGCGCCTTTTAACGCGCCACTACCACCATCCTCGTTGCCACCGAGCTCGAGAGTGCATCGTCGGCGATTTGGTGCCTCGAATGTGTGTCCAGTGTGCGATAGACCCAAACCGAGCTCAGCCATCGGGCATCATGTAAGTAGATCGATCACCGGGATTGCTGGATCTCGATCTCCTCCTCCTCCTCCCTCTCTTTCTCTCTCGCCAACTCCCTGAGTCGAACCGAGAGAGAGAGAGAGAGAAGGATGGCTAACCCACCTTTTCGATGCGATGCGAAAATTGAAGGAATAATATCTCGCCCAGTGGAGGTAATCCGAAATGGTTTCTATTTCTTTTCTTTTTTCTTTCGGCGATTCGTGGAAAAATTTATTTTTTGGAAAAATTGGAAAAATGGAAATGGAAAAAAAAAGAGCGTGAAAAGAAGAGTAATTGTAAAGTTGTCTTTTTTTTCATTTAGTTGATTAATGAAACGATATATTTATATTGGTCCGTAGGAAAATAATGTAATCGTAGCTTTAAAATGTTTAATCATTCGTTATTTCGAATTATTTCGAACATTTGTATTTATTTTTTTATTTAAAATCAACGGATTCGTTTAAAATTAACGAGACGCTGAAGAAAGTGGGTTAGTTCACGATTCATAGGAGTCTCATAAGACAGAAAAAAAACATCTAAAAGATAATTTTAAGAAAGAAGAATGGGGAGGGGGAGGAGGAGATGGAGATCCATCCGGAGAAGGAAAAGTTCTCGAGCGATCCACGGGATCGATGATCGATGGCAAAGCAGCCTTTTCGATCCATTCGCGTCTAATGGTTCGCGTGAAAAATGACGCGTGATGATCTCTGTTTCAGTCTGAACCCGAGCGTAGAGAGAAGCTCGCTAAACTCGACTAAAAGGTACTTTGTGACTGGTTATTGACTGTTCTACATACATATATATATATATACACACACACACACCATATATATATCTATCTCTATATATATATATTTGTTACGTATATACATATTATATACACGTACATGTAATCGATGTACATACGTGTATGCGTATACACTGTACGGCAGATGCAGCGTGTGCACGTTGAATCAATTCGAAACGAGACGAGAAGTTTTTTCGAGATTTCGATAATTTATTTCGAGAGAAAAAAAAAAGGATTGCAAACGATAAAGAGAGAAAATTTTTTCCAATCTTTTTTATATCTCTCGGAAAACAGAGGAGTTCGATCTTCGGCATTTAAGTCGTCCCATTCGTAGGTCAGTCCACGCGCGCAGGTTGAACGAGCACGCTCGTCTCCAGTGCACACGTGAGCAACGAAATAAACGGAATGGAATCATGGACTGACACACGATTCCTCTAGCACACGCGCATCCGCCAATGGAGGGACTTCCGCGTGTCCGTGTACGCGTGTTGTATGCACATGCACGATATCGTATATATATACGCTCGAATATTTTTCTATATTGCTGTCACGTTTGTCATTTTTTCCTTTCCAATGGTTGTTTCTTTCTTTCTTTCTTTCTTTCTTTCTTCTTTTTTTTCTTTCCATTATATATATATATATACACATACACATATATATACACGCACAAACAAGACATACACATATACATAACCACACACATTTTCTTATCTCTGTCGTGTTTCTCCTTTTCGTTTCTCTCTTTGTCTATTTATCTCTCTATCTCTCTCTTGATTTCTGCGATTTTTCTTCTCTCTTTTGTCACGAATATTATGTACGTATACACGAATGGACACAAAAAAATGTATACACGAATATTTCTATATTCTCTCGTATATGGAGTTCGATCACATAGGCCCTGTAGATTGTAATTTTTTGTGCTCTCTGTTTATCGTCTCTCTCTCTCTCTCTCTCTCTCTCTCTCTCTCTCTCCTTATATTGTCTCTATTTTGTGTATATTGCGTATATCGTGCGACACTCGACGATCCGCGTCCTTCGTCGAACTGCTTCATCGATCCATCCTTCTTCTCCCGTGTGCGCGAAAATTGCAAGTTTTTTTCGTAAGGTAGGGAGAGGGAGGGGAGTGGAGTGAAGTGTAGTTTCGATAAGCGAGAATTGTGTTCAGAATCGAAGGGGAATCGCGCACGAGTTGGGAAGTTTTGAAAGAGTTATTTTTAAGAATCTAAGGAGGATCGGAGGATATTACGAGAACTTCCAATTCTTTCTTCCGATTTTTCCCTGATTTTCGAATTGTCGAAGTTTTAGAGAATTTTTCTTTTTTTTTTAATATTTAAAGTTTCGAAATCGAATACGAGAAGAAATTCAAAGTTTTTCCAAATATTTTCGAATTTCAAATTTATGATTAAATTTTTGAATCTCTAAATTTCTTAGAGAAATTTGAAGTTTGAGAAAACTTCCTAATTTTATATTTAATTTTGTTTTATCAAAAATTTCCAAATTTAAAAACTTCTATATTTTATAATTCTGGAATATCAAAAATTCTCAATTTCCAAATTTTTAAACAATCAAATCTTTCCAAACAAGCTCAAAGATTTAAAAAACCATTTAAATTTTACAATTCTAGAATATTGAAACTCTTGAAAAAATTTTTCGATCAATCGAACTTACAAATCCTGGAAAAACTTTAAAAAAAAAAATTCAAAGATTCAAAATTATTGAGATATTCCGAAGAATCTTTCTCGTAATTCTTCAAATAGACAATGCATTGTCTCTTCCATCTTCCAAGATCTCACCGAGGCTTAAATCCTTAACATCATCAAGCGACCCAACTCGAGGACCTCCCCTCCCCGAATGCCATCGAAATCCGCGAATCTCCTTCGCAAAGTTTCCGGCCGAATATGCATTGGTCGCTAGGGAAGGGCGCGAATCGTCGACGCAGCTCGAAATTGCACAATCACGCCCTCTTCCTCAAGCTCTATCTTCCATAGTACCACTATATACACATATATCTTATATATATATCTATATATATATACACATATATACCTTTAAGTGTATTTGGTGTCTCTGCAAGCGTCACTCACACATGCATATGTACACCTTGTCGTCGACCATCCATTGCTCACAAACACGTACACGTATACAAGCTCGATTTGGAGGGTGTCTTCGATGCGGCAGGAGACAAATTTGCCCGGCACACACTTCCTCTGAACCCTCGTCCGCGAGTTATTGCAAATTGAAGACCGGTCTCGAGCCTTTTCGAGGACCGTCGGCCATTTTAACCCTCTATAACTCTGGAATTTCCGTTTCCTTTGAAAAATATTTGGAAAAATTTGCCGTATAAGTTGGATTGTGGATTATTTGTTTTTTTACCGATCGAGTAAAATTAATCGTATATATTATTTGTAATTAAAAAATCACAACACAGACATTGGATATTTCAATAGATGTTCCAATTACACAAAGTTTAATTTCTCTAATTCGTAATATGAATTTACAAAAATAATTACAATTGATTTCGAAATAAATCAAATTACAAAAGTGCAAAATCCTTGGATTCATAAAGCACAGCGTTTATTACAGAGGAAATACGAGACCTGGAGAATTACATTCACGGAATAAAAGTTAAAGTTTCGGTGGAGGAGAGGGGGAGTTGTGAAATTTGCTATCCTGCAGAATCGAAGATATCGACGAGAGGAAGAAGGACGAGGAGGAATGAAAGAAAGGAAGAGGAAACGGAAAGATAAAGGGAGAAGACTCGTGAAGGGAAACGGAGAGAAAAAACGGAGGAGATATTCGTTCCTCGCGGCATGCAGCGTCGTCTCGTGCAAGCCTCTCGAATGCCTTCGCTATCGATCTCCTCGCGATGTTCGGTTCTTCTCTCTCTCCTCAGACCACTGCCCTCCCTCTTATATACGTTATGTTCCCCCCTTAATTCAATAGATCTATTCCCAATCGCGCTAAGTGCAGTGCTTAATTTTCTGGAATCTCTCTTTCTCTCTCTGTCAAACCACTTTTTTTACGATTTATCATCTTTCCCGTACGGTTTACAAGTAAAACGTTCTTCCTTGATTGGAAGAGATGGAAAAATATTGGAATTAAGCGCTGCACTTCGCTGTTTTATCGATCGAATCCGATGTACCGACGAAATGCCACTATATTTCGTCTCTTTCCTCTCTTTCTTTCTTTGATTTTTCATTTTCATCTTTCTTCTTAGATGCTCTTTCGAACTGGTCCACGATGGCTGGATCTCGAAAATGACCTATAAGTAATTTCAAACTTATATTTTTCACGATTAAATAATTTTCGATAGCAACTTTTGACAGTTTTGTTTTCAATGTGACCAACTGATGATAAAGTTACTTATTTTTATTATCGAAAATAATATTTGCGAGAAATAGTCTTGAAAACATCCTTCAAAATTTTTATTCTCAAAATGCATTCTTTAATCAATTAGAATTATTAACCGTTTGAAAAAGAAATGATAAACGAAGCCAGCCATCGAATCGAAATGATTAAGAGCACTCTAATTCCAACGCTGTTGTTATGGTAGTTGTTGCACCGTGTTAACTCCATCATTGGTTATTGATTGATACAATTACCACGTGTCCACATGGAAAATGCTTGCAATGTTCATCGAGCGTGTTTCTTTTTTTTTTTTTTTCCTCTCTGTTGCATTTCCCACATAGAAACATCGCGGTATAATCGAATCGAACGATCGATTTACCACTTAAGTGTCCACCGGTTTTGTTCCTCCATCCCTACACACATAACGGGGGAATCCTGCGGGATTTATTATCGCGCATTTTCATTATTCGATTTTCAACGGATTCTCTCGCTCGAATTCTTTTCTCCTCCATTTTATTTCCACTATGAAGAGACGCGATATTTATTTTCATCAAGAATGCGATAAAAATCGGTCTAAAAAAATATTCTTAAAAACTTGAATTAGGAATTAATAATAAAAAAAAAAAACAACGATTTGGGAAACGATCTTCCACATTAGATGACAACTTAAAAAAGAAAAAAGAAAATGATAAAATTTGCAGAAAAAAAATTTTTTTTTTTCATCGACAAAGAATCGAAGCGATCCCTTTCCAATCCTCTGCTCTAGCGCAGAGCGGAGAGGATTGGAGGGGGAACGGTAGAGAGTGTGAAGGAGGTGGAAAAAGGAGGAAAGTGGACTAATTCGAGGGTCGTGTTTGTCCACCACAGGAAGATCCTCGAGAAATCCGGCTGACGTCTGATTGCGATACGGTAAACCGCTGCGTCACGAGGAACCGAGAAAGCAAGAATATTCTATGTTAGCCCATTATGAGAATTGTTATTATACATATGTGTGTTAGCATTCGGTGTTGCATCTCACATAACTGTTTCGATATACTATGTATATATATATATACATATATACGTGTAACGTATACGCGTGCGATAATTATTATAAATTGAATATACGTATATACGTGTATTTTTTTTTCTTTTCCTTTTTTTTTATTTTTTAAATGATTTCAATATTCGATAATTGCGATTAATCAAAATAGACGTGTATATGTATATTTGTAAAATAACTATTGCATACCATTGTGTCATAGCCGCCTTCAGCTGTGTGCACGATTGTTCGCGCAATGCTGTCGTTGGTAGGCTGATTATTTTTTTTTTCTTCTTTCTTTCTTTCTTTTTGATCATTTAATTTAATTTCTTTCTCTCTCTTTATATATATATATATATATAATTTTTCGGTTCTAGATTTTTCGGTTCTAGTTTTTTATTATTTTTTATACATGTTTCTGTTCTCTCTCTCTCTCTCTCTCTCTCTCTCTCTCTTTCTCTTTCTCTTTCTTTCTTTCTTTCTTTACGTATCCTTTGGACGATCGACGAGCTTGCGCTTTCAAGCATATGGTACACATGGCATTAAAATCAATTTAGAAGCGAATAATTCATTGATCTCATTGTTGCCTCTTTATTATTCTTCCCTTTCGGAAGAGTCGAACATCTCGATCGAGAAACGAACCCTTTGCAATCGATATTCGAGATAAAGACCTCAACCTAACGCGTCTGACTCGTTACAGACCTTTTCTACTGCCGCTCTATACCACTCTCTCTTGAACACAATCGCGATCTCTTTCGATCTTCTCACGAACATTTGTCAACGAATTATTATTTCGACTTGCTCACAACATCTTTATCTTCAAAAAAATTAAATCCCCTTCCCCTCCCGATTTCCACTGGAAATTGGATCTCCTACCACTAACTCTATATATATATATATATAAACTATATATATCAACAACAAAATTCGACCGAAAACTCAAAACTGATCTTTCTTTTCTTTTATATGCCTTCATTCGTATATGGGAATAAGTACACATCACGATATATATATATATTCATTGTTCACCTGTGTATGTATAGTATAACATAATAATGTCTGTATAATATCTATATATGTATATCTTTTCTTTTCTTTTTCTTTTTCTTTTTCTTTTTCTTTTTCCCCATACAAAGCGTATTATGATCCCGTTCGCCTGTCCGTTCGACCGATCTGTCTGTTGACCGACCGTTGGAAGAAAAAAAAGTATAAACAAAGAATAACTATAAAACGAAACGAGGTTGCGATAATAGTTAGTTTAGTTAGCCAGCCAGCCAACCAGCAGCCAGCCAGCCAGCCAGCCAACCAACCAACCAGCCAGCCCCCCCCCCACCCCTCGCCCTCTCTCGGTGTCCCCTCTCGGATGCAAACCTCTCGAATTTCCGTAATTTTCGAACGTAGCCGTTGATTTAACCTCTCGAGCACACGAACCGGAAGGAAATATGAGTATATCCGGGGCTTGGACAGACAGACAGACGGATGGACGGACGAACGGACGAACGGACGGCTATTTCTTGCTAACTGCGTAGTACCGGTTCTACCTGGTAAGCTAGCTGTCGCTGTCTGTCTGTCTATCTGTCTGTCTGTCTATCTATCTGTCTGTCTGTCTGTCTGTCTGTTTGTCTGTTCGTCTGTGTCTGTCTGTCTGTCTGTCTGCCCGCCCGCCCGCCCGCCCACCCTGTTACTACACACCCACCTGTTCATGTATTATTACTATTTTTTAAGGGTACAGCCTCGACTAGGTGGGAGAGAGAAGAGTGAGAGTTGTAAGTTCTCAAGGACTCGAGGAATATTTCATTCCTGGGAATGATGTTTCTCTCTCTCTTTCTCTTTCGATTATGAGATTAACAATATTTCGTTTTTTCTTCTTTCTTTATTAAAAAATATATGAATTTATTAAAATATATATATAAAACGATCGAGACTGTACCACGAATTGAACCGAATTGCACACTATTATATTATTATCTATATATATATATATATATGTATATATATATATATATTTCTCACTCACTGTCACACGGCCAATGCTCTGGGTATGTCGTATGCTGGATGGATTAATTGATTAATTGACTTGATTGATTGATTCAATTAATTTTCGAACCTTGATTGAGACTTGACTTGTTTATCATATTGCTCTATTCTATCTATCTATCTATCTATCTATCTGTCACTCTCTGTCTCTCTCTCTCTCTCTCCGTACGATATTACCTATATATATATATATTTGTATATATGTATATATATATACACATACGCATACATATATATATATATGTATATATATATATATATATACATATGTATAATATACATTTTATATTGTTGTTGCGATGTTGATGTTGTTGTTTACCATATACATATATATATATACATACATACGTACATATATATCACGGCATATATATGTATATCATTGTATTGATGTTGATGTTGTTGTTACCTTGATGTTTTTTTTTGATGTGTTGTTTAATCGTTGTTATCTTGCTGTTTGATGTTTGTTGTTGCACTATATATCTATATATATCTCTCTCTCTGTCTAATATATATATATATATACATATCTATATGTATATATACATACATGTATATATAACCACATATGTGACGTACGTGTGTGCGCGCGCGAAAATTTTTAAATGTAAAAAATTAGATAAGAAAATTCGAAAAGGGAAAAAAGCGAAGAGAAACAAATAAAATTCTGTGAAATTTTATCCGTGAACGCGGGCGCAACGCGTACACATGGTATATATAAAAATACATGTACATTTCAGCCAGCCAGTCTCACGCTTGGAGCGCCTTACATATATATGTATATGTATCTATATATACACACATACTCATATATTTATATATATATATATTACACATATATATGTATATATATATATTTAACACGATCGTTATAGTTGGTCGACCCCCTCCCCCTCGAAAGTACCACTAAAACCACCCCCTAACAGACTCGCAGCAGCAATCGTTACCTCTGTTTGCTCCCTCTTCTGCTAAGCTCTCTCCAACGGCGGGATCCAACTTTTACTAACATTCTCCGCATTAACAATTACCATTTACCGACCACAAACATCGAGATCCCCGGTTTGTCTAATCGGCCCAGAATTATTCAAAATCCTCTTTTGGCTCGAGTATTCTACCTTTTTTTCTTTTTTTTTTCTCAAGAGAGAGAAATCTCTACACCGCGATGAAACGGAACGAATCTGGTGGGTGGATCCTCCCTTGCCATCGATCGATAATATTCGATAAATACGGAAAGTAAAGATATTATTAATATTTATATCGGGATATATGTAATATATCTTTCTCTTTTTTTTCCGACGATCTTATCGACGTGGATCACTCGATCGATAATATTCGATATAAATACAAATACGGAAAGATAATAATATTTATATCGGGAAATATATACACCTTTCTCTTTTTTTTCCGATCTTATCGACATAGACCGCTCGATCGATAACACTCAAAAAGTAAAGATATTATTTAATTTTCTGTTCACGATATACCTTTCCCTTTCTTCGATCTTTACCATCTCGTTTGACGACAAACGGGGAGGAGGATATCACGGAGGAGGATCACACCCGCTCGAGAAACTGAAGGATCGATCGAACGTGTGAGAAATAAGATAGAAACGGAACGAAGAGGAGGGAGAAGAGGAAGAAGGGAGAAGGGAGTGAGAAACGGAGCGAGATACGAGCGTGTCGTTTTAAAAAAGGGGGTGGTTTTCGCCGTGGCGTTGGGCCACGTAGCAAGAGGGGGTGACATCGGTGAATTGTGTTTCAGGATTGCACTCTCCCCACGAAGGACTGGCCGGTGGCTCCGGTCAAGCCATGTCCGGCCTCGCCTACTACCAGCCGGAGCACCCTGCCTCCACGGGGGTGGTCAAGTACCCCGAGAACGGTCACGACACCCTGTCGGATTTCGTGACGTTCGTCTGCCAGGAGGCCGAGAATACCCAGCAACTGCCCCAGGTAGCTTCCGGATCCTTTTCTTTTTAAAAACCCGCCGCCATTGTCTTTTGCTCCCCCCCTCTCCGTCTCCATTTTTTTCCAAAAGGACGATTCCTCCCTCCAGGGAGAAGAGACGTATATATCTCTCTCTCTCTCTTTCTCTCTCTCTCTACCTCTCTCTCTATCTCTCTCGAGGATCGTCCTTCCCCTCGAGGGGATGAACAGGGGACAACGGGGGCCGGTTCTCGCCCGACCTGCTCGTCATCCGTGCTCCAATCGCCCTGGATTTTTTCGAATTCGAATTCTTTGTCATCATTACATCGTTTCGTTAGATTCGATGGGTATATAAATTTCGTTTTCCATCTCTATCTATCTATCTACATATCCATCTATCTATCTATCTATCTATCTATCTCCGTTTTTACTTCAACTCGAACTCGTCCAACATTGAAACATTGTTAGAAGCGAAAGGAAAAAAAAAAAAAAAGAAAAAAGGAAAAAGTGGATATGATAAAATCATTTGATTGATAAAACGAAGAGAGAGAGAACGCTGCGGAGAAAACGGGGTGAATGGATCACGCGCGGGTCGGCGACGTTGATCGGTGGGCGTGTGGTGTTTCCAGGCGCAGCTAGCCGGACCCCGGACTGGCATACAAAAGTTCTCACAGTATTATCCGAGCTCGATGCTGCCCCCGCCTCCCCCTGCCCCGATGGCGAGGCCCGTCGCCATTATAAGGTCGACGGGAGAGCTGACGGCGGCGAGCTCGAACTCGCCCCCCACCTCTTCCACCTCGCCCACGGACCCGGCCGAGCTGGCGTCCAATCAGGAGCAAATGGCCGCCGCGGCGGCGGTGGGACTGGTCAGTTCCGGTTGCCAGAGCTCCGTGGATCCTGCCGGAAGGAAGAGCCCAGCGAGGATCCTCGTCACGGCGCCCCACACAAGCCGGGAGTATACTTTTGCTCACTTTCACTCTCAACCTGGACAGGTTTGTTTACTTTTTTTCTTTCCTCGAGGAAAGTGATATATATATATATATATGTACATATATATACATACTTATATACACACATTTTTCAGCAAATATTCACGTATCCTACAATCAGCTCGATGTCGGGAGTGATCTCCCCAACTAACCTATCCCTGTTCTCGTCCCCCGTCTCGGTGACGAGGCCTGTAGCCACGCAGAGATCCGTTTCGAACGTGCCGCCGCGTTGGAACACGGCGCCGTTCATCAATCTCGAGGACGATTACAACATGATCGCTCCTATCATCACGGGGACAGCCAGCGAGCCTCCCTCCACCATGGACGAAGGTTTATATGTGTATACGAATTGAAGTTCGACTTTGTCCAAATTTTGAAAAATATATATATATATATATATACATATGACGATATTGTGTATCAAATTCGAAATCATGCTAACAAAAGGAAATTTTTCAGACCGATACTTCCATCCAGTGCACACGAGCAGCGTGGTGGACAAGAGCGGGGCAGGTAACTTGATGGGGACGGATCTGGGCGTGGCCACCGATCCGACCTCGCACCACCATCAACAAGCCCAACAGCAGCAGCAACAGCAGCAGCAACAACAACAACAACAACCTCAACCTCAACAGCCGCCTCAACAAGCTGGCCAACAGCAGCAGCAGCAGCAGCAACAAGTGATGCAGGACAAGAGCGGAAGACCCAAGTCTCCCCCGTGACACTGGAGGCTTAGAGCGGAAAGCGTGGAGAAGCTCGCGTGTTCCACGGGGTCGTTACTCACCGGCGCGTACGATAATTATTACCCTGAGCCGGAGGGGAATCGTCATGATTCCTCGTGTCGTGTTCAGCTTCGCGATCTAAGCCTGCGGAGAATCGAGTGCCTGAGAGTCTGATCGTAGTTTAAGGGGGGTGAGGGCAGCGTCGAGGGGAGGATCCCGCTTCCGGTTCCTCCTCGAAAGGGGAGGGCCGAACCTTGCCGAGCGATTGCCAAGGGATTCACAGGGGGGCGACTTGTTTCTTCTTCACTCCTCTCCTAGGTGATGGTCGGTGCCTTTCCTCGTGATCATCTTTCTTCTCGCTTATCTTTTCTTTCCTCTCTTCTTGTCTCGTTGTTAAAAATTGATTTTTAAAAGCGATATTAAAAAAAAAAGGAAATAGGAAACTTTAAAATTTTATTAAACCCTTTGGATAAGGATTGGAAGATTTTTTTTAATTTTTTACGTCGAAAGAAAAAGAAGGAAAGGTTCCGTCCTCCGAGGAGGGGTTCAGCGTTTCGGTCAATTATTACTTTCGCCCCACCGGAAGCGTCCTTCTCCTCTCTCGACGCGCTGTTAATTTCTGAATCTTTCTCTCCCTCTCTCTTTCTCTCTCTATCTCTCTATCTCTGTCTCTCTCTGTCTCTATCTCTATCTCTGTCTCTTTCTTTTTCTCTCTCTCTCTTTCTCTCTTTCTCTGTTGAGTGTCCTCGACGGACGTGAGTAAGGACCCCTCATCTCGTCTCCTAATTAAGAAATCTCGTCTCCCGATCATCGCCCCGATCGGTCCGCTTCGACCGATGATAAATAATAATAATATTAATAATAATAATAATAATAATAATAATAATAATAATAATAATAATAATAATAATAATAATAATCCGTAGACAATTTAAATTTCGAATGAAGAAACGAAGAGAAAGCGATGAGAAAAGAGCGCGAACGAGAAAAGAGGAAAGGAGGAAGGAAAAAAAAAAAAAAGTACCGAAGTGTGTGTGTACAGTTTCCCACGCGATTTTAAAATAAAAACCGACCGTTTCTGTTTACATCATCATCCGCCAATTTCGAGACCCCTTCTGAAACGTGTGTTTTTGTACATACACGCTCGTGGTATTTCGTGGGATTAAATAAGTGGGAACGTGTAGGTCTAGTCTACGAGAGGGGAGAAGAAAAAGGAAGAAAAAGGAAAAAAAGACGAGGGAGGAGGAGAAAAAAATAAAAAGAGGAAAAAAGAAAACGTAATTTGAGCTGCGCTCTTCGAGAAGAGGGATTGAACAACGAAGCGAAGAGATTGAAAAAAGGAATAATAATAATAATAATATTAATAATAATATTAATAATAATAATAATAATAATATTAATAATAATAATATTAATAATAATATTAATAATAATGATAATAATAATAATAATAATAATAATAATAAATAAAAGGAAAAAAAAAAGAAGAAGAGAAATTTCTAGTGCCAATTTCGTAGTTTATAAATATTATAACGAAATTATAATTTTCTATTATATTTTTTTATAATATTTATGAAGGAACACAGACACGTATACACGCGTACACATGCTTGTTTAGACGACACGTAAAAAAAGTAGTCGAAATAAAGAAAAACGGAAAGGAAATGCTTTTCTATTTCGATGATCGAGAAGTGTGAACATTTAAAAAAAAGGAGAGGAAAAAATGATAGAAAAAAAAAGAAAAAAAAAAAAAGAAAAAATACCGACGATTAAGGAGGGAGAAATGAGGAAGGAGAAAAAGGAGAAGAAGGGTCGAGGGGATCCGATCGGTCGAATATCGGTCAAAACGGAAGTTAACCGGTCCACGAACCACGGATAATAATATTAATAATAATAATAATAATAATAATAATAAATTATAATATTAATAATAACGATAATTGATAACTTTATAATTGTATCGTTAATTAAAAAACGCCTAATGCTCAGGCTAGTGCTAACACTAGTGAAAAGAAAAATACAGAGGAAAAAACGAAAATAGAGAGAACGACTAGTTGTGCGGGCTAGTCAACAGAGGCTGCTAGTTAGAAACAAAGTGAATAATATTTAATATTGATTATTATTGATAAATTAAGCGGTTAATTAAAAAAAAAAAAAAAAAGAAGGAGAAGAAAAAGAGAAGAATACGTAATACATACGTTATTTCACGATGATTAACGATGATTTAAAACGATATAATGGCGCGCGTGATTAAGAGGGCGAAGATGGAAGAAACCGATGAAAAGAGGGAAAAGAAGAGGAGGAAGAGGAAGAGGAGGAGAAAGTCGAAGAAAGAAACCTAAAGGAAACGAGACTATAAGAAAAAAAAAAAAAAATAAAGAAAACGATTTTCCGAGGAAGAGAGGACGATGTTTCGAGATAGTGAGAGATCTATAGTTATTAACTTACTTAGGAATTTAGTGTAACGTCGCGCAACGAGATAACGTAACATCGAACTTAACGACAACGAAGGTCCTAAACTATAATGTTGTATATTGTCCAAAAGTGCTTTCTCTCTCTCCGTCGACTGTACATTGAATTAGGGTGTCTGACGATACGAGGCGAATTTTTTTCTTTTTCTTTCTTTTCTTTTTCTTCTTTGAGCTCAACGCTTTCGCTGCCAATCGCCGTTTAAAGGCTGAAAGAAACTCGAGGAATCGTTGAAATGTTCTTTCTTTAATTCGAGATAAAATCTCGATGAAGTTACTTACTTTTCAAAACAAAAAAAAAAACAATTTCGAAGATTAATAAAATTTGTAGAGACGTAAAATCGAATATCTATGGAATATATTTTGTATAAAAAAAAGAAGAAGAAGAAGAAGAAAAAGAAGAAAAAGAATTCTGGCAGCGTAAGAGTTGGAAAGCAAACACGAGGGGCGATCTGTCTTATTATAGCGATTCCCAAGGAACCCCTTAAATAATGATGCGCTTAATATACTCGCTAGATGACCAGATAGCTTTTCGAGGTGGTTCTTCCTGGGTTTTGTTTCGCGAGAACCCCTTCCGTTTTTTTTTCTCTCTTTCTCTCTTCGAGTGAGGTTGAAAGGGTGTCCTTGCCCATTAGCGACGGCTGGATCCAACGATCGTGGAACTCGATTGACTCGCGCCCCATTGCGAAAGAAAATGGAAGGGAAGGGAAAAGAAAGAGAAAGAAAATTCTATGTTGCGGCGAGCGGTTGCTTTTTAATTTTGAATTCGAATTTGATTTGGTTCCCAAGCGTTTTATTTTGAAAAATAAGATGGCGATCGTTCAAAGCCCAACTTGGCTCACAACTTCATTCATTGTATCTCCTCCCCTGATCGTTGATTTGTGTTTGCTCGCTTGTGTCTGTGCTTCTATATGTGCCTTTGTAAATTAATATTAATCGTAGCGTTTAACCGTGCTCTCTAGATCTAGAAAAACCTTAAAAACCTTAGTTGCGAGTGGCTTTATAGATCTCAAGGTTTTCTCGGTGCTCGAGCGGTTTTCTGTCGTCAAATCATTTTAAACATTGTACTTATTACTCGTTGCGAGACATCCGAGTTAGTGGAGTTCAGTTTGCCGGAGAAATGTCCAGGATCAAGTCGAAATCGCGGTTAAATGGGAAGAATGGAGGCACCCTGTCAATCGGTTCGTAGTGATAGTACAAAGAACTTGAGACTAGCGATATATCGATAATTAGTGTTAAAAAAAAAAAAGAAAAAAAAAAAGATAAAAGAGAAAACGAAGTGTAAGATTTACTTACAGACTCGAGTTAAGAGAGGTGAATAAGGCGATACTACTACTATTCCTATAAAGAATTGCTTCTTACCGCTACTAACACTATTACGATGAGGCGACGATGAATACCGCTGCAACTATATTGTTAATACTACGAGGGGAAGAAAAAAACTACTACTATTATTATAACTACTATTTGTACAACTATTACCACCACCACCACCACCACCACTACCATCGCCATCAGCACCGCTGTTTAAAAAGAAGAAATTGGGAAAAACTATTTATCATCACAGCACTACCACCACTCTACCACTATTATTAATGCTATCACTAATATCACTATTACTATTACTATTACTACTATAATTACTACTACTACTACTACTACTACTACTACTACTACTATTAATACTACTACTACAACTACTATTACTACTACTACTACTACTATTACTATTACTATTACTATTACTATTACTATTATTATTACTACTATTATTACTAATTAATAACAGCGCTATATTGTAAGCTAAACTACTACTATGTTATCGCTACTCTTAACTATTAATTGTAAAATGAAGGACGACCGCATACTGCTGTTACTATTAAATCGCCTATCTCGATTATTAAGACAAGGCACATGGTGCCCAGTTGGAGAGGAGGGCGTTGCTATTGCTGACTATTACTTAATTCACTCACTAACTAAACTAACTAAACTAACTAATCGCTTTATGGTTACTACGGGAGAAGAACGATTCTTTAGTGTAAATATGAATAAATATTAATTACGACGCGAGGCGAATAGGGTACGTAAAACGCACGCTCAGGGTGGATCGCTGTTTTTTTAGATTATTAATAATTGTTCACTGAATCGTTCGTTGTTACATGATGCAAAAATGTTTTAATTATATATATATATATATACACATGTATAAACCTTAAAAGATTAATTGTTTTTTAGATAAATGAAGAAAGCTTTATTAGAACGTCTTTATTTAAATTGAAAAACGAGATGGCGCCACTGCATACTGTAATACGAGCGATTTAGAAGAGGGCGCTCCACTCTAGGCATTTATAGTTGTTATATCACGCACAGGGGCAGAGAGACAGTCGAATTCATCGATCCTTGGACCCCTAGATCCGTTCGATCGAGGATTTTGCACACTTTCTTTCGAACTCTTCGCCAACCATCTTTGACGATATTTCATTTTATCGCGAGAAAAAGGAAAAAATAATCGAGCCTCGTTAAACGATTAGACGATTAATAAATTTATTTTAAACGATCTAGAGCTTCCTTCGGCAAAAGTGATTCGCGCAAAGTGTTCGAAAGAAATCACGATAGATGTATAAGGAATTTTAATACTTTCCTCGATGCCAATAGGGATTGTAACGAGACACTTGGTGTTCTTATTTTGTTAAAACGAAGACGCGCGGGCACTCAACGTCGACGATTAATAACGAACAACAAAAAAAAAAAAAAAAGAAAATTTAAAAATTCATAGAATTATAACGAAACAAAACCAGGGTGGTTCGGGATACGTGTACATTACGCACTTCTCACCGCGTGACTTTTGTTTTTTGTTTTTTTTTTTTTCTATTTTAATTAAAAATTGTACGAAATTTTGTAGAAATTGACGATCAAGAATCACGTATCGATATCATGTAGAATTTTTATAATGTTAAAATTCGTGTGTAGTACGTTCTCAAAGTTCCTCTTTATTAACTTACTATATTGTAATATTTTATTATCATAACAAAAAAAAAAAAAAGGAAATAGGTTTTGTAAAAGAATATTTAGTCACGTTAGAAAGCTTGAGAAAATTATTGAAAAAAAGATACGTGATTCGGGAATGGTCAGCGTACGATGGGTGCAAATAGAGTAGAGTGCCAATTAGGATAGAAGGATTACAAAGTAGTGTTAGGTCTTCCTAATGAGGTGAAAGGTCGTGGTTAGATCGGCTTTCAAAACACAGATTCGCGAGGAAAGATTACTCTTAATTTCGAATTAAATTTCGGCGAAATAACTCGAAAATATCAAAGTTTTCGTGAATTTTTCACGAAATAATAAAAATAAATAAAAAAAAAAAAATCGAATTGAGAGAAATCTTTCATCGCAACGCCTGGTGAATCGCTTTTACCAGCTGAGAGTCCAGCCAATCGGGTTTCCGCTCAAAAAAAAACGGCGTCCCAACGTCGAGCTCGCGTCGCGCCGATTATTCTCGTGGCATCCACGTGAAAAACATTTTCTAATAGCGTCTCGAGCTGCCTTGAACCGAAAGTGCATTAAAAAAAATTCGTCCGCACGAATCGAAATTCCGCCGGTCGAAATGCATTGCGGCTGGGATCACACGTGTCTCCGAACGAAGAAAGATCTTAATTCTAAAAAAAAAAAAAAAAATAAAAGAAAAAAAAAAGTAAGGATACGTTAGTTAGATATTTTGTATTTTATAGCGACGATGTTGTGATAAATCGACTCGAACCGATAACAATGAACACTGTAAGGATAGTTAACCTCGTTGTGAGAATGGAAAGTTTCGTATCTCGCTTCTATCGTAGCAATTATAGATAGACTATTTAATTGCATATCTCGTGATAATTTGTTACTTAAGTAGCGTCCTAGTTAATTTATTGAAGAGTGATCGTTTTAATATTACCTCGTAGTATTCGTATCTAAAAAGTGATCGTGAAAATCAATTTTTTTCCAACTTAACCTTACTTCCATCCATTTGTAATCTAACCTTCAACGATAGGGACTAGTTGTACGTATTAATCGAATTTCTTTCAAACTGAAGCAAAGTTCGAAGGAAAAACGTGAAAAAAAGAAAAGGAACTATTATCGCTTCCATTCCCTTAAATACCATTTGTATCGACAACGAGAAGGATAGATCGATGGAGGTGATTCTCAGCCGCAAAGTTCTCTCCGGCGCGACAGTGCGCACGAGGACTTTTTCTACGTAAGATAGATATTTCTCTAGTAGACTTTAGGGGGCGGGGCGATGTCGATACGAACGATTGTCTGCAGGAGAAGCAAGGAAAGCTTAATTACGCATCAGTCTCGCGTCTCGATCGAAAAGGAAAAAAATAGGTTCGAGGATAAAAATAGGCGAAAAAGTAACGAAATATCGACTGGATATCCCGAGCCACCCGCTGCTACACGGGTCAAAAATGGATTAGAAAATAAATCGAGAACATTGTTCATAGAAAAATGGTAAAAGATTGATCGAGAAAATTGGAAAGTCGAGACGTATTTGATAATTTTCGTGCAATTAAGCGAGTGAAAAAAAAGAAAGAAAGAAAGAAAGAAAGAAAGAAAGAAAAGTGATGGGTCGTTTGCGTAGAATTTAAGCTTGCGAGGGGACTGAGAAGACGTATATAATATATTATATGTAAACGCGTAGCTAACGAACGATTAATTTAGCAAGATAACTGATTAACGAGATAAGAAGAAAGGTGTACGATTGTTTTTGATTTTTTTTTTTCCTTCTTTTTTTTTTTTTTTTTTCCGTTGTTGGGATGGGTGGTTAGAAGAGATGTGTTGCGAGAATTTAAATAGATGAACATAGAACGCACGAGCATGCGAGGTGCAAGTTCAGCTACGAGAATAACGATAATAATAATAATAATAATAATAATAATAATAATATTAAATAATAAATAATATATATATATATAAAATTGAAAGGTACTTAACGACACACTGGTAAATTGTAAACGACGAAAAAAAAAACGGCGATGAATTATGAACATAGTGCGATTATTATTACCTATTATTACGGCAATACGATGATATACATATATTATAATGATGAAATACAATGATATATTTATCGAATATTTATTGAGCAAATGAGAATAGCACACTGTGTAGTTATCGGTTGTACAAAGTAGGCGGCGAAGCGAAAACACGCGAGCGATTCTTTTTTTTTTTTTTTTTTTTTTTCGTTTAAAGGATCGAAATCGTGGAGATTGTTAAGGTTAGGTGTCGTCAGGAGGTTGCCATTTTTATATATAATACGTATCCTCGATATATCGATTTATTAATCGATTATTAATCTTTCAATCGTGTTGATTCTATTTTTAGGTTAGGATTAAGTTAACCTCATTTCGTGAAAAGAAATAGAAATTTTTCACTTTGATCTTCATTTTCGAAACGCACAATCTCTACAAAATATCGATCAAGTTATGATAAATTTTTGAATTTATGATCCTCCAAGACACCAAATCTGAGCAAAATCTTTCTGAAAAAGAGAAGTTCATCGAAAGCATGTTGCGAGAATAAAGGGGCACGAAAAACGCGATATGGAATAAACATGGAAGGGAAAGGAAGAGGAGAGGAATGTCCTGACCATCTCGGTTGGCGTATTTTCGTCTCACGATCCTTTTTTTTTTTTTTTTTTCTTTTTTTTACGATTGTGAACGAGGTTCATGTTATATATCAGGGATTAGACTAAATAGTATAACGATACGCTGCGAGGGAGGTGGCAAGAAAAAAAAGAAAAAAAGAAACAAACGAAACGAAAAACATGATGAAAGACATGGTGAGCCTCTTTAATTAAAAATTTCCCATCCCAGCATTTTCTTGATCCTTTTCAGAAAATGATATAAATTAGATATAAACCTTACGTAACCTCGTTTGATATCTTTCTAATCTCATTTGACGACCTAACCTCGCTAATTAAAAAAAAAAAAAAAAAAAAAAGAATAGCGTAGAATTTAAGAAAAATTTATTCGCTCTTTATCTTGAAAAATAAAACTGGATGCTGGATGGGACTTTTTTTAAATGAGGGGGAGCAGTTGTAAAATGGAAGGGGGGAAAAAATAAATAAATAAGTATGTACGAGGGGTGGTTAACCTTTGGGGCATGCGGGACGAGGGGGAGGGCTGTGACAAAGGTGGTGATAGTGGTAACCAAAAGGGGTGAAATTAGATTTTTCTCTATAGAAAGAGTGGCTAAAATGGATTTATCGAATGACGGTAGATTAAAGGATAACGAATTATCGTACACATAAATACAAATTGCTCGAACATAACATTCTTGTTTAAATTGAAACCGTTTTTGATGTTTCTGAAAAAAAAAAAGAACTTCGAAAATTTTTTATATTCGAGAAATTATATTAGGAAAAATAAATAATTCTTTGGAAATCAATTCTCGTCGACTCTTCGCGATTAGTTGAAAGGGGGCCCTCTTTCCGCAGAGATGGTATATTTAATATACTTAAGGGAACTAACCAAGTTGTGATAAGCGTAGAGTGGAAAAATTACGTGGAAAATTTCGAAAAGAAACGACGGGAGGAGAAGTGGAGAGAAAGAAAGGGGGAAAAAAAAAGGGAAAAAAAAGAAAAAAACGAGGAACGTGTGCGTGAAGCAACCCTCCGACGAAGGGACACTGACAAGGGAGAGGCTTCTTTGTCACCTTACCGCGCCAATTATACGTTGTGTCCATACTGTCTCAATTAATATAATGTATTATATTATATATATATTATATATATATATATATATATCCGACAATATTGATTATTAAAAATTCTTAATATATAAAAGAGGAGAAAAAAAAAAATGTTAAGTGAATGTTGAACGAAAATTTCATTCCCTTTTTGAGTTTTTTTTCTTTCAGATTTTCAGATTTAATTTTTGGTATAGAAAAATTCTTTATCGTTTGAAAAATTATTGTTGGTTTTTAGAATATTTGAAAAATGTTTCCCATGAAGAAAGAAGATAAGGTATATTTTCATATCATTATTTTTTTTTTTATAAATAAATGAATAGAGTTTACAAGGATGAAGATCATTTTTTAAATAGAATCTAGTTTTACTTTTTGATGCGTTATTAGATGTGGCACGTCATTCTCTATAAAAAGGAAAATTATTGGTTTAAAAGGTAATTAATTTTATTTATTTTAAGGTTTAGTACTTTTTTCTTTTTTACGGAAAATTGCACACGTTGCATATATGCGTTGAAAATTACATAATATTATAAAAAAATAAATTGATTCGGAATATATAATTCCTCGGATTCTTTAACTTTTCTTAATATTATCAATAACAATGGAAATATGCCAGATAATGAGATGATAAAATCCATTTTATGTATCGTTAGAAGAAATTATAAAAAAATATTCAGTATAAAGTAAGGGAAAGGTAAGTATAATAAAAGGTAAATATATAAGCGATAAGTATCTTTAGAATTAAGGAAAAAAAAAAAAAGAAAAAAATATTATAAAAGAAGCTATAAAAGGTAAGTATGTAAAGTAAGTATATAAAACTTCTTGTTAAATTATATTCTCTTGATAAAAAATTTGGTCAAAAGTTTCAATCTCACAATTTCTAGAAAAATTTCATGTGCCACCCCCTCTATGATTATATTCTCCTGATACGAAATCGAAATTTTAGCTAGTAAAAATTTTTCCAGAAATTCTAAATCTAAAAATTTTTCGCCAATTTTTCGACTTTGTATCAGAAGAACATAACTTGACAGGAGGTCGTTCGAGAATTTTTTCCAAGAATTTCGACAGTTTTTGGAAGCGACGTCAAATTCTTGGAATTTTCGAAATTTTTGGATTTTATATTAGGAGAATATAAACTCGAAATTTTATTTTTTATAATGATAACATAATTTAAAACAAAGTAAAATAATATAAAATTTTTGTAGAATGATTTACTGTTTTTTTACTTACCTTTTATATAGTTATCCAATTAACATCTTCCAATTAACATATTTACAGGAATTAATCATTTTTTCACCATTTTATTTAAATCTAAGGGATTGAGGACAGTTTTATACTTATTTATACTTAGTACTTCTATACTTATCTATTTCATTCTTATTTCTTTGAACTACAGTTATTTCTGGAACAAAATATTTAATTAATGATACAATGTATTTTAAATATATAAAATATATATATAAAAATGTACATACGAAGAAAATATAAAGTTCATATGTATTTATGATAAAAATTGAAATTGATTTTATTAAGATCTTTGAAACAATCAAAATAAGAAAAAGTATAAAAATAATTAAAAATTCGTACTATCCTTTGAACGCACATATGCGTAGTATTATTGAGCATAGATAAGGAATGAATAGTGCGAGAAGGATAGAGATAGAATAAAAATATTGAAATCAGCGCCATCTTCAGAGTGCCGCAAATGAAACACAAAAAAAAAGACAAAAAATAGTTAGAGAAGGATAAAGATAGAATAAGAATTGATTTTTGGCGCCATCTCTTGAGTACAAAAGATACTAGTTCAAAGATAGGATAAAGTAGAATAGAATTAAGGACTTACGCCATCTCTTAATTATTTTCTTAATTATATATTTTATCCTCTTTAAAGTAAATTTCTTTTGTATTTAACAGATGGCGCTGATAGTCAATTCTTATTCTATTTCTATCCTTCTCTTATTATCTTTTGTCTTTTTTTTTATATGTTTCATTTGCGGCACTCTGAAGATGGCGCTGATTTCAATATTTTTACCCTATCTCTATCTTTTTCGCTCTATTCGCTCTTTGTTGCACATACACTATAATCTATACATACATACATTACAAAAGAGCGCAAAATTTTAATTATTTCTATTCTTTTCTGTGATTAAGAGATTGATTAAAGATAAATAAAAGATAAATTAATAAAACATATTCCAGTTTTTATATATCATAAGTATATATATTTTACATGTGCGAGGATAAGAAAAAATGCAGATTGAAAAAGTGAAGTACAATTTATTAATAATATACGCAGCCAATCTTAACATTCGGTGCACCATCACGAATATAATCTGATACAATTGTTGTTGATACAGCCATATCGGAAGCGATTCTTTCACGACTATCTTTCTTCTGCTTTATGTATATAAATACTTCGTAATTAAAATATAGATATATACATATTTATTTATATTTTTTTATATATATGTATGTATATATATATCTGTATGTATATATATATATCTGTACAACCTGGACACACTCGTCTAGAAAATAATCTCTATCTAATTGCTAATTTTCTTTTTTGAATCTGTCGGTCGTTAACCCCTTATGGTCCGCTATCTTTGTTTCTTACAATACGAGTATCTATTTTTAAATAAAAAAAATTCCGAAGAATTTTTCGTTGTCATTAATTTCTAACTCGTAGAAGAAAGAAATTTTTTAAAAAAAGAATACTGTTGCAACGAAAAAGATCATAAGCCAAAAGTGTCATCGATTAGACCCTAAAAGGTTAAAGAATCGAAGAACACATGATCGAATATTCTAACTATCATTGATTTTCAAAAAAAAAAAAAAAAAAGAAATACGTTTTGGACGAAATTTAAAAGTTCATCTATCAAAGAACAATGTATATTATTCTTTCTTTGCAATATTTGTAATATTTGTTTCTAAAGCAGAAAATGCAAAATTAACAAATAAGAAAAAATATATCACAGATAAAGAAGAAGAAAAATATAAATCACAAAAAATAATGTAAAATTTAAACATAGTTTTATACTAATCGTATAAAAAACATTAGCTCTAGAAAAAGGCTATTAATTACATTACCATAAAAATATTTCTCTTTTTCTCTCTCTCTCTCTCTCTTTTCTTTATATCTTCCTCGTATCTTTCACATTTTATCCAAGATTAACGCAAGATTGACGAGGGAAACTTCTATCCCTTGAAAATAGAAATGCAGATACTAAAAACCAAGGACGGAGCAAGTGTGTCTCGACGCGAACGCAACAGACTAGAAAAGATCGAGGGAAAGAGTTTCCACTCGTCGTTCGCATCTTTAATTACAACCGGACCGTACAAAGGGAAAGATTCGTTCGATACAATCGTTGAGAGTACTTTCTTTCCAGAGCTTTAGCTGTTTTAATCCTTCACTTCATGATATTCTTTAATAGCTATTTAAGCAGTGCTGTAACATCATTATGAATCGTAAATTAGAATTCATATATTATTCATCCATCCTTGAATACGGCTCAATATGATAAAACAAAGGATTGATGGGATGCACAGCTATATTCGAACTTTCTTCTTGCAATTTTATAAATTTCTTTTTATCTTTTATCGTTACGATACACAGTATCTGTTTTACAATCTGCAAATAATCAGATCGGAAAAGAAAAAAGAAAAATTAAATTATAATTCTAAAACGGTGCGCCACATTGTTTCAAAAGACTTTCATGTTTCTACTTTTCTCTCTACCTGAACTATCTTAACTATCACGGTATTAAATATATAAAAATACTTTAGTTCTATCATATTCTCTCGCCTGGCTGACTATAAGAAAAAAATATACAAAAGTTTTCATTAAATTCTGACCAAACTTAAATTTTATCGATCAACGAAAATATATGATTGAAAATTATTCATAAATAATAGATAACGATAGAACGATAAATGCATTAATATTCGAATGCATTTCTCAATAAAAAAGTCATTTATTATGTTTGATCTTCACGGATCCTACTCTTTCTAAGATTATAAATAAACAGATTGAAATACTTATCTCGATAAAATCAATGCCACTCTATACTTCTCTGAAGTATTCTAACCTTAAAAGCTCTAACAGCCATGTAGTCCTCACGTATCTATATATCTAAGGACGCAGCAAATTCTTTTAAAATCGTGCTTATTTGACGAAAATACATATTCTTCTCTTTCTTTTTTTGTCTATATAGATATCGTAAAGAAAATATCATTATTCTAACCTTATCGAAGACGAAACAATTGATTTAAATCAGGTATCAGCTTGATCAAAATGTCTTCGAATGATTTATCAATATCTTAAAATATTTATATAATTACTTTAAAAAGTTTTCAAATCTTGAAAAATTTAAGAAAAAATTCTATTGAATATTAGTTTATAAACTTGTCCAAAGAGCAATTGAACATTTTGTTACCTTAGAAAATCGGAAGAGATACTTCATTCTTTACTACGTTCTTTTTCAAATTTTGTTCTCCTCTTCAATATTCATAATTTCTTTTTTTCGTTTTTTTTACTTGTTCTCCAGATGAAAAATATTTGATCGAGTTATAAGAACGTTGCTTATACTGTACTCTCTTTCTAAACAAACGCTATCGAAAAGACTTAGGTGTTCTAATGATAATATCGTACAGGAAAAAGACCATCTGTGCACCGAATCTGCAATAATCGCATTTGCTTGTGTATATATGTGTTTTTAAGTACGAAAATGCGCAACCAGTGCAACAATGTCGAAAAAATACCGGAAAACACCGGTTTTTGTTATACAAAATTTTGTAAGTACAAGTTCTTATCGACTGAGCCGCATAGTGGAGACGATGGAATGTTCGACGATTACAGACTATACTTTAAAAATAAGAAAGGCGAAAATATTAGCCGACTATCGTGCAAACTTAAAAAAAAATATCGTATCCTTTTTTCTTGAACGTGCTTCTTAATCGTGTCAAATCTTAATTTTATAATATAGATTAATTAATAGTTATAACTCGGTCGATATAACGTAAAATATTCAGTAGAATATTCTATCGATAGTCAGACATTCTAATAACGATATCTTGCGAGTTGTGATTTTTAAGATTTATAGTTTGAAAACTTTGAAAATTTCTAAATTTTAATTATCAATTTTAAAGATTTTAGAAACTTTCGTCGCCGATCGAGACGATTTTTCATAATCGTCGCGCATCATGCGATATATCGTTATTACGATTTATATTTAGGGCAAGTCAAAGGAACTATGATTTTAATACCGTAGCGTCTCGCGGAAATACGCATTTTCGTCTTGTTCTTACTTTAAACGATATTGGAGAACAGATCGACCGACTACTCGCCATTAACAGAAACATGTCCGGTCGTGAACTGGTTCCTGAGCTCGTCTCGTGAATATGTTCACTAGTTGGCAGTGTACTCTGGCAACAAATATTACAGATAAATTACATTATACCATTTCGTTCGAGTTTTTATTTATTTATGAAAAATTAGCAATATTCCACGAAATTATTAAATTATTTTTCTCGTGAATTTAGAATTTTCATTGAATTAAATAAAATAAAATCTTAATAAAATTCCAATTATTCTGAACGTACAGAAATGATAATTTTTTAATTTACAAAATAATTCATAAGATGAAAATGAAACGAATGGTAAGATACTAAAAGGTGGTAATAAAACGATATGAGAAGTTTACGTGTGAAAGAGATGAGACCGGAAATGAGCATAGAGTATCCGCAAATATCCAAGTGAGTGTTTACCTGATTTTCACGTTGGAGTTATCGATCACCTCGCCATCACAGTTCCACACGCTCAGGTTTGAACTCATATAGCGATTGTTAATCTCTCTATCGGAGTGCATGTGCATGGTGGGCAGGGCGCGGAACGTGAACTCCCTCGCTCTGTACACCTCCACGAAGGGTAGATCGTACTGAGGAATGCAAACAGATAAGATCAATTCGTATACAAACCACGTATTGCATTTGTCCTTTTATATATATATATATAAAATTGATTCGATTTTTTAAATTCTAAATAAAATTATTTTACACGTTATTCAAAGGATTTAGAAATATTAAAAATTTTGAAATTAGAAATTTCAGAATGGATTAAAAAATAGAAAAAAAAATATGAAAATTTTTATTATTTTTAATTTATTTCACGCACCAGAGTTTTCTGTTTACTGGACAACCTGAGCAACATCCTAATATTGTTAAAGAGCGAAGTATGCCGAACCAGAATCACATCCACGCAACCATCCCCAATATGACAATGGGGACTGAATCCCATAGGACTTCTGGCACAACCACACGCGAGATTGGCACCATTTACCATGAAGAATTTTCCTCTGACAGTCATCCATCCTGAGATTACGTTAATGACAAATATATAACAAAAACTGATGATAAAAAAAATAAAAAAATTAATTCGATAAAATGTAATAGAACTAACTGGATATCTCTTTTTCCGAATTGCTGTTGTGCATGTGTTGCAGACATCTAGTGCAGTTTTTTGTACACCTTGTGCTGGTCGCTGGATGGCAAGGGTCCGAAAGAAGTTGAATCTCACCTTCATAACCTTTATTCCCAAGGATCTTCTTGAAACCTGAGTTCAAATCGATGTATGTATCTTATTATTCTTTTTTTTATAATTTTTTTAGTTCTTAGAATATTAATTTTTATTTCTTTTTGTATAGATGTAAAATTTTGATAATAATAAAGAAGTATATATATATAAATTAAGCTGTGAAAGAAAAAAAAATATGATTAAATGTATATTTATTATAAAAAAAATTATTATATATTTGAAATTAATAAAAAAACTAGAAAGATAAGTATTTTTATTTTTTTAGAACAATTAAATAAAATGAACGTAAATTAATAAAATTTAATCGTAAATAAAAATTTATGAAAATTTTGAGAAATGTTCTAATAAAATTGAAATATTTGCCTCTTGATATTAAAAAATTGGAAATAGAAAATAATGGAGGAAATACTTAAAATAGATCTATTTTAATTAGATTAATATATTTATATTTATTATCATCTTTGATCGATACAATTTTGTTTACAATTTTACAAATAGGTATCAAACTCTTAATGTCTATAATAATACATTTAACAATATCTTCAAACAGCTTTATATTATCTTTCTTGACCTTTCCTGCGAAAAAAAGTAAGTATATTATGTAATATATAATGTAAAAAATATGATTCATAAAAACCACACCATTTTAGATTAATAATTTAAATTATACGTAGTTATAATTTTAACTAGTAGATAATATATCTAAGATCTATCTTTCACTATATAGAAAAGACGCATTTTCCAATTTCATACTTCACATGAAATAATAAATACACACAGAAAAAAAAGGACACATACTTACCTACTTAAATAATTTACCTTGGAATCTTTCGCATTTCACAAATCTCCCGCAAGAATGCGCTCTAAGGCTATATTAACTAGCGCCATCTTCTTATTCTCCTTTGTACTGCCATTATGTATAATATTTGTTCGAATCTTTTAAAACACTTTCACGAAATGCTTCATTTAAAATTATTATCTTTCATCTTTTTCCGGCTTGTCATTATATCAGAAATAAAAATAAGGATATAAAAATTTGTGTAAAATTGTGTAAAAAAAGTTATAAAATCTATATATAAATCTGTATATAAAATCTGACAATGAATGACAACTATCGTTCATAATTTTTGTTTCCCTTCCTTCTCGAACATGCACGTGTTCCTAGGAAACTAAAACAGAGCTAAAACATGGATGTTTCGATTTGAAGAAACTCGCAAATTTCTTTCTGCCATATTCTACTTCCTACACACATTCTTTAAAATTCTCAATGCAAAACAACTATATTTTACATTTTTTTTTTTCTCATTAACCTCTCTCTTTCATCCATAATAAATCATATTTCATTTCAAATATTCCTTTCAGGCTACATACTAAATACTAAAGGAAGGGACAAAAAAAAATTAATAACTACCAAGACTGGGAAAAAATAAACTTTTAAAACAGATAAGTAAGAAATAATCTTATTTACAAAATTTTGCAAATAAATTTTCCTCTTTAAAATTCAAATTTTTCCCAGTTCCTGTATATGTATAATATATAAATCTATCTATCAATTGCCACACAGAACAGCACAATCAAACAAAGGAACTTTTATTCCACTTGAGATATACTTAGCTTATATACTTACCCGAATAATCGTATCTCTGGGGACCCATCCACCGGAACTTCTCGCTGTCCCGTATCACGTCACCCAGGTAACCGTAACTGAGCATACTTGCGTATAACCTGAGCAACGTGTGGTCATTGTGAACCGAGGAGATGTCAAGACCGGCACTGTCGCCAAAGATGATATGTATAGCCGCTGTTTGCACATCCGTGGTTCCGTGAAGGCTATAAGCAACCGTATCGGTACTTCCGCTGGGTATCACGCCGATCGGAAGTCGAGGAGTCGGTAAATTCGCCTCGGGATTGTTGGGGTCGATCTGTCGATCCCTCGAAGTCCTCAGCACAAGGCCGTTGATCACCTCGGCGAGGGTACCATCCCCACCGATGCAGACTACCGCCTGCAAGGGGTGGAAAGGGTCGAGTATAATTTTTCTTTTTTTTTACGATAAAAGGAAAGGAAAGATTTTTTAAAAATTTATTTGATTTAAACAAAAGAAATTTACGTGGAAATCTGTAAGATCTGTACTTAAGAGGATATCACGGATATGATTGACCCTCTCTGTAACAAGCATCTTCGTTTCGATCCCAGCAATGGTCATCAAGGGTTGCACATCCTTCTCCCAAATCTTCAAACCCTTCTTCTTCCCTCCAAAAGGATTGACGAACAGTAAGATCTTTCTGGGACGATGGGTTAATCCTGGAAAAGTCCATCGAGAAATTTACAGTCGAATTTCAAAATAATTTCAATAATTTTATTTAAATAATTAATTTTTCTTTTCTTTTTTTGTTAAGAAGAGTAGAGTCAAGAGTTAATTTAATTCAAGAAAATTGTCGAGGTGAGGTAAATCAGTTTTATTTATTCAAGGATAATTTTTTTTTTTTTTATTTTTGTAGAAACGCAACGCGACAAACAAGAAGCCGGATCAATACTTATGGCCACTGGTTCTCTCATCAAGATATACCAGAAAGAGATCGCGTTACACGCACTGGGACGCACCACCACCCCGTTGTTTTTCCATTTTACCTTCGCTCCATCCGCGGGAGAAGGGCAGTAATTCGACAATGGCAGTTTGATTGATTGGAATGGACGATAAGCTCGTTTACACAATGTTAGGAATATTACGTGGAATATCGTGGAATAGATACCCGTTTGCCGATTAGCTATCGGTTGACCATCGATATTTTGTGTACACGAGCAAACAAAATTATCGTTTATAGCGATCCAGCGTAACAGTTCAAATAAAAAATACTCACAATGCTCAAGGCCTGATCGATAAATAATTTCATTTTATTTTTCTAGTGGGTGAAAGTAGATTTTATTATTTCTAAATTATTTTTAATACGAGTTTTACAATTTGATTTATTCAACTATTGAAAGTGTTACACGATAATTTTTTCTTTTTATGAAAATAAAACGATTGTTTAGATTGAAAATATTTCCCGCGTTCATTTTTCTCTCTCTCTCTCTCTCTCTCGATTCATTGCCTGCGCCTGCTTCCATATTATCCGCATGGCGGAGGCACGGTGACCCGCGGTGAAAGTGTACCCGGTCGACCGCTGTAATTCGTTCCCGATCTGATCGAGCTTATTTTTATCCTCCAACATGTCAACTTGTCCACGACGTGTATGTATTTTTTCACGAAAATGTGCCACGAAAATATACACGTGAATTCGTTTCGTGAAAATAGAAGGGGGAAAAAAAGTGACAAAAATGAGAAAAATAGATAAAATGGATTATATTATCGTTAATATTAATAAACGTATGCAACGAAAGAAGCGAGAACGTATTTATGAATATTTAAAAAATTGAATTATTTTCCAAGAATACGAATAACTTCTTCTTTGTTGTTTGGGATATGACAATGGGATAGAAAGTTGAAACTATTGACGTAGACTTTATGAAAGAATCGTTATCGCATCAATCGTGGACAGAACCGGTTTGAAATAAAAGTCCATAATGTGGACTTTGTTTTCAGGAAACACTCGCGTCACCATGACATTTTCTTGGACTTTTTTTTTTATTTCCATCAAGGTTACAAGTCTAAATGTTACAGCATACGATTGTTGAATAAAACAAAGACTATTTCGACGTGAAAAATGAATATCACGTTTCTTCGTTTCCAGAAACAAACGACAAGATATTTGAAAACATTATTCCCGTTGAAAATGATCGGAACGGAGTTGCAAAGTTTCATCTATTAATAATACCAGAAATAAAACAAACTTGTAACAATCTTGCAAATAAGCGACTCATGAAATAGAAAGCGGTAGTTTTAACTCCTAGAAACTTAATAAACTCAAGGTTAAAACAGAAAACTTGTAAAGTTGAATTATCACTTTCTATTTCCATCTATGCATTACAATTTTAATAATCGACCTCGTAGACTCGTCGACATTTCGACAAGAACAAGTGAAACAGAAAGCGACAATTTTTTAAAACCTTAACGTGAACTTTAAAACAACCTATCTAATATATCTAACCTACAATTATCCCAAAACTCTCTTATCGTCTCTCTATAAACTATCGTAAATCCTTTATAAACCCGTCGTCCTCTATAAATCTCGTCTAAACGGTCTGCAAACTAAAATTGTCGAGAAAGAGAGAGACACTTATTTCGAGCATCGTTATTAATAACTTGAAACACCATGCGAAAGCATCCAGACGCTCTTCAAACTTGCATTACACGGTGTGAAGCAGCGTAGTAACGAGAGGCGTCAGACCGAGAGAATGGTTTATTTAAGCTGTGCACAAGTTGCACGTGTGCATCCTCGAGGCTTTTTATCCGGTGAATGAGGATGACGTAAAGACCGGAGGGACAAAGGTGCACGGGGGGAGGGGGGGAAGAGTCGTGGCCGCGAATAGGGAGTTTTGCAAGGTGAAGTGTCGCTCTGCGAAGTGTCATGGCGCACTGGTCGATAGAATGCAACGTTTCCCCGCGCTCACTCTTCCAGTTCTGTCTGCTTCCGAGCTTTATAAGCAGAGACGAGGGCTCGAGGCCTTCTTTTCTTTCAAGTTTTCCAGTATCGGGCTATTTTATCATTTCTGCAGAGGTTGGATTCTTCGCTTGTTCCGAGGTTCGAACTTTTCTAGGTTAAATGTCACATTTTCTACGATTTCATAAATAGATACGAGGATTTCGATTCTTCTCGTTCATTGAATTTTTGATCTCGGATCCCATTAAATTTGGATTCCTCGCTTGTTCTAAGCTCCAACTTTTCTAGGTTAAATGTCACGTTTCCTGCGATATCTTCTCTCGTTTCGAGTTTCATAAATAGATACGACGATTTCGATTCTTCTCGTTCGTTGAATTTTTGATCTTGGATTCTATTAAATTTGGATTCTTCCCCTATTCTAGCCTCGAGTTTTTCTAGATTAAATTTCACAAATGTGCTTCGATTCGTTTCTCTTTCGTTTCGAATTTCATAAATAGACACGAGGATTTGGACTCTTCGCTTGTTCCAGGCTCGAATTTTTTTAGGTTAAGTGTCATACTTTCTGCGATTTCTTCACTGATCCTCGTTGGTTTCGAGCTTTACAAATATCTGAATTTAGATTTTTTTTTGTTCATTGAATTTTTTTGATTTTTTGAATTCTATTAAATTTAAATTCTTCATTTGTTCTAGGTTCGAATTTTTCTGCGTTGAATGTGAAACTTTCTGCGATTTCTCTTCGAAGTTAGTTCGTAAGTAGACACGAGAGCTTGGATTCTTTTCGTTTATGAATTCTTTCAAACTTTGAAGTTTTGAACAATTTTTCTTTGATTTCTCTTGAATAAAACAATTTTTTTAAATTTACAACTTTATAAAGTGGGGAATTTATCGACAGAGAGAAAAAAAATTATTCGTCAAGCGAGCATAAAGTTTTCTATTTTCATACAATTTATCTATTCGATAAAGGAAAGAACTTGTAACTTGTTTGAAAGAAACAAAGAGAAACTCGCTTAAATATATCAAAGCCCAAAATAGTGAAACTAATGAAATTAAAGTGTCATTAACTTCTTTCCAAGTTAATTACTCCTCAAATATAGATCAAATCGAACTTTCAAATTTGCCTAATCTGAATATTTTTCTTCTCTTTTCTTTATTTTTCTTTTTTTTTTTTTTTTTTCAAGCAAAAAATATATCTTGATCCGCAACCAACGACCCAGTTCCATCGTGAGCCGAGTTTAATCCTTTCTACCAGTTCACTAGGAAACGCAACACCGTTTACTACGATTAATCGTTCGATAAGGTACGTTTCAAAAAAAAAAAAAAGAACCATATCGTATTTCATTTCGAACAAACCTACAAAGGTGGATCATTTCGATGAGATTGAGAGGGAAATTTAATTCGAAGGTTTTTTTTTTAATCTTCTTTCGCGAAATCGGATGAAAATCAAACTTGAGTTTTTACGTACAAAATTCAATTTATTCTTTGGAGATCTTGTTACACCGATTGACGAAAGGCTTTGTGATAATCGATACTCGTTCAATTATTTAAGCGACCGCCATTTCCACAACTGGAATAGAAAGGAAATAACAACGTGGAACGAGAATCCACTTTCACCTACTTTTTCTCTATTTTCATGCATCGGTATCATTATCATGGATTCATAGTGTTTTTCATTGGTTGCTTCCATTAAAAGGAAGATGATTAATATCCTTTCATGGTGTATTTTAAAAATCGACCTTCTATTACGTATTTATCAATCTTGAATACGGCAATTTTAATATACAGAGTGGGTTGTGTAATATCCGATTATCCGAATTATTTTTTGAGATAATAAGATTATGTTATATTTTAATAATATAACTATTGTAATTTTGGATTAATATTTTGATAAGTATGAGAAATTAAATTGTAAAAGAGGAAAGAAAATTTGACGAAATTTCACTTCGTTGTAATCTTTATCTATCTGGAAAAATATATTTTTAGAGACGGAACGATTAAAAGATAATTATTACGGCGTCAATTGTTTTCTAATTAAACATGATTTGTAAATTTTTCTTAATCGAATAAATGACTCACAAAAGATAATGCCAATTCTATAGATTACATTTTTTTTTTTTTTTTTTTTGCTTTATTTTATATTCGATATTAATAACATCGATAAAATATATCTGCGATTCTTAAGCAAATTCTGAACGATCAATTTTTCAACTGAATTCGAAAATTCGTAAATTTCGCAAATTGTGGAAATTGGATCGATTCGATTGGAAATTTGAGACAAACAAATTTCAACACGAGTTAAAAGTTATCGGCAATCCCGATTTCTTTATTAGAAAATTGGATCCAATTCCACGATTAGCAACTTCAATCAAATTCCTCGAATACAATTGTCGAAAATTGTGGCAATTCGATTTCATTATTAGAAAATTGGACCAATTCAATTCCATTGAAAATTGGAAAATTCGATGGAAAATTCGATGGAAAATACGAAGGATCGTTGGAAAAATTTCGTTTCCATTATCAGAGAATTGGGCTAAATTTTCAATTTTACGCGATTAGAAGATTCGACCAATTTTGTTCCAACGGGGATTAGAAAATTAGTCCAATTCCGCCATATCTTCTAAAATTGAATTAATTCGATCCGATAATTAAAGAAACCGGAGGAGGAAAGAGGAACTACTACTTGCCCATGAGGTAATTTCGTATGGTCTTGACCCAGGAGGCGACTTGCCTCGGGTCTGTGTGGCTCATGGTCACGCTGTGATGGCTCCATTTGTTCTTTGGCCCGTGCACAGCGTAGTGGAGAATGAAATTCGTCGGGCACACGGTAGGTGACGTAGGCGACGTTGTCAGTTGCTTCTCCTTAAAGTTTATCCCGTGTATCCAATCATCACCGTAGCGAACGGCGAGCACGTCGGTCATTGGTAGCGTCCATCTTGCTGGAAAGATCGTTGAAAAAGAAAAAAAACTAGTCAAAAATAGAAGTCAATAGAAATTGTCGTTTTGCCTCTCCGTTTATATCTCTGAATTATAATTTTTAAGGTTAAGAAAAATTTTATTTAAAATTATCTTGGAATTAAATTCGATTTTTATAGATATATATATATATAGAAATATTTGTTTTCCTTTTATTCTTGTTCCATTGTTATCGATACAAGTTACATAATTTTAGGATCGATTATTTCTTCGCTGTTGGCGAAAACATTTCCATGGAATCGAGTTTGAAAAATTGGTTATTACAGATTATGCAGAATTAGATAATAAATCAAAGAGGAAACAAGTACGAGTGGAAAGACGAGAGACAAAGGGGATTCGATTTACCGTTCTCTAATAGCCGCCACTTAATATCGCAACAGGGTGATGAGAACAAAGGCGAGTCAAGCTCAAAACGTCCGATTGTTTTGCATAATTGAACGCCTCGAACTAGCTGCTTCTACTCGTCCGCAAAATACCCTATGAAATATAATCGATATTCTCTATGTTCGACTGAATACGAGAGAAGAAAGAGAAGGAAAGGAACGCGAAGAGGCGAAGAAACGACACGAGGAAACATAACCTCAAATGTGAATGTGTTCGGTTTCATTTTTTTACAACCGATAAAAGGAGAATGAAAAACAAAAAGGATGTAAAATAAAGGTACGCGTAATCCATGTTTTAACCAACACTTTTTAAGCGTTAGATTAGATTAGTCAGAAATGTACAATCTCTCTCTGTCTATTTGAAAGATGAAAGACGAATTTTATCTGTGATTATCTCTATCATATTAATAAAGATCATTGAATCATCTCTGGATAGAGAATTGTTTAAGATGGGACAAAGTAGCCCAAGATAACCAGAAGATAAAACGAGATATAGGGGAGGCGGGAAAATACGATTGACACTTCATAAAAGTGATAAGACGTAGAGTGATGATAACGTTTTGCAATTTTTTTTTCCTTTTTATAAAATCGTTACGAACTTTTAAGTAAATTTAAAATTTATTCGTAATTTTTCGAAAGAATTGAAACTTTGTATCCTTCTTTTTCGGATTCTTTCCAACGTTTAAATTATATTTTCAACATTGTTGATCGAGCTTTTTGTACGGAAAAAAATTTTTTTCTTCAACGTTACGCACTTCTTATATCTTGATATTAGATAATTTTTCGAAAATGTTTCGATTAGATCGAATAAAACAAATTCGTTCGCTGAAAATTATCGTGTAAATTTTTCTGAGTGTTGCTCGACACAGCACGATATATTTGGCACGAGGATTGCATAAAAATATTATAGTCGTTAATTGACTCAAACGCGGTTATCGGCGGGACAGCTGTCATTCGAAGCCAAATTGCGCGTGTATGTGTACCAACTATAAAAGCACGATGAACTTGTCGAAGATAGATAACGAAATTGCGTAATTGATAACGGCCACAATGCATCCATCGTGAGTTTTGATATTTTTTTTTTTAAACCTACTATATCCAACGAATAGTAAATACGTGCAAGCCTGAAACGTTTAGCAACGTTATCCGAAATTTCTCAAATTTTTTGATTTTCTTCGGAAATCAGGAAGGAAAGATTATTTTCGAGAAAAGGAAAAGACGATTTTTTTTTTAATTGTCGAATTGAAAAATTGTTTAGAAATTCAAACGAAGATTCGATGGTTCTTTCGATGAGATTCGTCGTTTCGTTGTTTGTCATTTGTGTTAAATATTTGAGGATTGAAAAATTAGCTCGTTATCATATTTTCTTTGCTGCTGCTCGTGCTAAAAATAAATAACGTATTTAAAAAGTATAACGCATGAAAGAAGAAAATAAAAAAAGAAAAAAATAAAATTACCTGCCAATTAAATTTTCGAACGTTTTCGTGTTAATCGTCGTGTTGCGATCCGCAAATGTAAATCCGCGCTAAAAATATGGTGCACATGGCTTATTCGACGAAAGATAGTAGCGAGAGTGTTTTGCACTCTTTCTGCGAGTGCACTCGCATCGATTCGTTCCACTTTCTCGTCTTATCACTTAAACTACACCTCGTAACTGGACTCGGGTATACGCAAAATCACATTTCATGCATACAGTTTACATACAGTTTCGTTACTCCAATCCAAATATATAGGAATTTACATTTGACTTTCAAGTATCATTCTCCATCTGTTTCGATAAAGAGAAGAAAAAAGAAAATAATTAAAATTTTACACCCGACCACGATGATGACCAATAATAAATTAATTTTATTTACAAAGGAAATAGCAATATAAAGATCTCGAATGTTAATAATATTATATTTTAATAAATAATATCGTTTCTCGAAAAATTAAATTTAAATTACATTTTCATTTATTCCCTTCAATCACACGAATTAAATAAACGAACATGATCTACTCCCTTGTTTGCGTAAACAATTCTCGATATCGTATCCGAACGTCTGAGAAATCGTAGAAATTCGCGGGTATCGTGGGAAATTTGCATGTCCTCCCACGCTTGGCGGCTCAATGGCTGTTACGAAGCCCGGTGGAAACTGCGGCTGTGACCCAGAAACGTATCGAGCCTTTGTCTCCGCCTCGTTTGAGGACTTTCCACGTGGAGATTGTGCCGTCACGAATTATCTTTTCGAAAATGAACGTTGTAACGGATAGAAAAGAGAAGGAAGAGGAGAAGGAGAAGAGAAGGAGGAGGAGGAGGAGAATTGTCGTCGAGCGAGTTGAAAAAACGCGAATGACCAAGGACAAGGTCGACTAGTGGTCACCCAACGTTCAAGAGAATTTTTTAGAACCAGTCCTCTCTGTTTATACATTTTATTTATTTCTATATGAAATTCTTCAAATATAAAGTGTGAATATCGTTTCTTGGAAAACGAAGTTAAGGTATTAATTGCAAAAGTTAACAAAATTATACACTTTTCTAATCTTTTCTTTAATTATTTTTTGTTTTTTTTTGTAATAAAAACCCAATTAAAAATTCCAAATTGTATAATTTCTATCTATAGTTAAAACTATATTCCTGCATTTAATATGAAACACAAGCATTCCATGTAATACAATATTTCTAAAATAATTTTAATTAATATGTTATTACTACTACAAGAAGATCCTCAACTACGATAATTAGAAAATGCGTAATACGACGTAAGAATATATCTGAAATCATTTTAACAAGTATATTATTTCCAGTCGAGGATAACAAGATCCTTATATTAATAAAAAAAAAGGAAATAAAAATAATCTTAATGTGACTCTACGATAAAAATGGAAAAAAAAATGCATTCTATATAACACAGAATATAACGGAATAACTTGTGCATCATTATCATAACAATGACCAAGGATTTGATCTTACAAAAATGGATATGAGAAAGGGTATATCCAGTGGAAAAATTTAATCCTAGAAGGGATTGAAACGTCGAGGATAATCCGTATTGAAAGCGCACCGGTCGAGCCTTGATTCGAGCGATCGTCCAAGAGAATCCGTAATTCCTTCGGGCCATCCGTTGCAGTCTGAATTTGTTCGAGTAATTTTAGGCGGCGTCGGTCGTTCACACTTCGATCTCCAGCTCGACGAGAGACCTTCGTTTCAAAGAGATCGTGTAAGGTCGCCTGTTCTTTTTCAACGAAATACCTTCTATTACCTTCCCTGCGTCTATGCTTCGAATCGAGTTGACGTAATTATTTTACACTTCCCGACATTTAGAAACTTGTTTTTTCCTTTCTTGAATTCGAGTTCTTTGAACTGGATAATAAAAGTATAGAAGTAGAGAAGATTCTTGAAGTTTCGAGGATGGATATTTTTCTTAAATGGTGAATTCTGTTCGATAAAGAATTCGTAATTTAAATATTTAATTTTTTTTTTTCAATGTATTTTTAAAATGTTAATGAAGCATATTGTGTGCCGTATTAACATTAATTAATATACGTAAATGCATAATATTGTAGCATAAATTTATTTAAATATGACTCGTTATGGAAAGCGATATTCGTTATGCGATTTATCTATTCAAATTGGAGGGGAAGGAACGACAGAAAACGTCGAGAAAAATTTATGTTTCGGCCAAAAGTCTACACGTTAAATGAATCATCATTGGAAATAATAATGTAATATTTATAAGCAATTGATGCATGCAAGATAATAATTATTATATAATTAATCATTCATAATCTTCGATATCTTCATAATTTATCAGGAATGTTTTTCTGTCGCAATATTTTTTTTTCTTCTAAAACACACCTCTATCTTTTCTTTAAAAAATTTTTTTGAAAATTATTTCGTCGTCAAATAATTTTTCAATACAATTCTGCAAGAAATTTTATCGATGCAAATGCAAACGATCGACCAAACCATTTTTCAAAAATAATCCAACGTGCAAGGTGATCGTCTAATGGTGGAAAAAAAAAAGATAGGCGATAGAACTCTTGGCATTATTACATCAGTTCCACGGGACGAGAGAGGAAAGAGAGAAAAAAAAAGACGTTACGCAGAGACTCATAATTAAAGTGTTTCGCAATAAACACACGCTACCTGCAGCCATGAGCCCGCGGTTTTTTCCTCCCTTTTTAATAAACGCCAGTATATAATATTCGATCGAGAAAAAAAAGGGAAAAATATATATATATATATATACATTAAAATTATTATAAATCGTTTCTTCCATTCTAATCTTTCGATCGTGACTTATCACGTATTCGTATTTAATTATTCTACGAATAGAGCAATTAAATAGAATGAGATTATTTTAATTTTTTTATGGAAAATTTTTCTTTTTTTCCTGTTTTAATTAATTACAATTATTAATTATAAAGATGATATCCTTCGCATAAATTTGCATTATAATTACTTTTTTAACAACTATCATTTGTGCACTTGCATTTAATACAATGACTGGAATTGAAAAATTCTTGTTTTGCAACAACAGCCGATCTTTTTTTTTTTTCCATCGTGTGTAAATTAGACGCGAATATAAACGATAAAAAAATAAATAATTTATCGCAAACTGTCCAATAATCCAGTTATAACTAGTATAAGAGATAAGCAAATCAATGATATTCACAATTTCAACAAGACGAACAAATAATAGGGAATAATAGAAAAATGCTAGTTGAATGATTGTTATTTGAAATGCGGTGGAAATGGTATGCACGTGGTCACATGATCGAGATAACGTGTGCCAAAGCATTGCCGGTGTTTCGACCACGAAAAGAATCAATAAGATCGAAAGGAGAAATGGACAAGGCCAATTCGAATCTTTTTTCTTTCCCTCTCTCGATATTCCTCTCTACTCGATAGTGTAAGCACTTTGACTAAGCCAAAAGAAATTACGTAAACGGAATATTCGTATAAAAAAAGTCAAAGGCAACATTGCAATGTCTCATATATATATATATATATATAAGATATCCAATAATTTGCAAGTTTGCCGAGCACAAAATCATTTTACGTAATCATCAATCCATTCTTGAAACCGTGTATCATTTTGATGGAAATCAACTGGCGCGTTTCTAGGGAATTTTAATTGGGATCATGGAGGAAATAATGCGAGGAAAATGGAATTCAAGTTCGATTGCGCAATTATCATTTAAGATGCGATGTTTATTACGTTTATGTTAGATGTATTTGATGATATTTTTATCTGTGAATTTTTCGCAGGAACGTTTATTTTATTTTTGAAGAAGACGCGAAAAATGAAAGAGATATATAACCGATTGGAGGAATCGAAAGAAATGCGACCGTGCGGTTTGACCTTAACGGCTAAATGGATAACGTGGATCGAATCCGATTCGAAAGAACCGAGGCGTATTGGAATGCGTTTGTACCAATTTTCCCTTACTGGGGGTCACTTGCGTGTTTACAAGGATCACTAACCTATTGAATCGTACCACTGGATCGAGTTTTCGCGAATTTATTATTGATATAAATAATAATTTGCAATTTGAACGAAATTTACTACCAAACTTGCAATTTTTCGAATTTACGATCTATTTGGAGAAAATTTAAAAAGAGAATATATTTGAAAAATTTTCCACTCGATAATTTGTTAAATATTTGCCGTCATATTTTGTCATCTTAATTATCAAGATGGAAATCAACACATCATTACCTGTCTCTCTCTCAAAAAAAAAAAAGAAAGAAAACATATGCAAAGGTAATCCAACCATAAAGGTAAAGCAAAACGTGAGCGAAGAGAAAAGAGGTAATAATCGCATGCAAATAGGAAGCGATGTATACTAGCATCATCATCGCGGACGGAATACTAAATACAAAAGACGCTGTGAAAGAGCGTCTTAATTTATTCCATCTTCGATATTTTCTTTCGAATTCTTAGCTTCGATACGCAAAACCGTGTTTCGAATTTCTTAAAATATATCAAAAATAAGATATCCCATTTTTCAAAGTTCTGCAAGTCTTAAAAAATAAAATAAAATAAAAAAAATCTTGTGATTAAAAGAAAATAAAAAGGGAAGAAGAAAGAGAAGAAAAAGGAATGAAGGATTTCGTTGAAAGCAATAGAATGAAAAAAAAACAAGATAGAAAGAATTTAAAAAAAATAAAAAGATAAAAGTCAATGTAACCAATATAAATATCGAATATAAGAAATATTAAGGATTTCACGAAGATGATTTTCTTTAATATTCAAAGGCGAAACGAACACAAGGAAATGAAACCGTATGCAAACAAGCTCCAAGGACGAGTGTACATGTGTCGTCGCTTTTACGACGGCCACCGATCGCCGAAAACTTATCGACATTCCGCCTGTCTACACGATACACGTAGACAACAGTCAACATACAGAACGTGCATGTTTCCCTTATTTTTTGTCCGCCTACATAAGATTATGTCACTGTTTGGAATCTTTTTATATATATGTACAACCCTTCTATTTGAAATGTTTACTACATTTTCACGAAAATTGGAGAAATTTAAATATCGATGTATAATTCTTTTTAATACTTTATGCGATACTGTACGATAAAATATACAGTGACGCATTAAAAAAACAAATATAAAATTCAAGCAATAAAACTCAAAGAAAATCTACGATTATTAAACGATACTTTATGTAATAAAAATGATTTTTAAAAACTAGGATATAATAAAATTTAGAATGATAAATATGGCACGAAGCATTAAAACAATATCCATCATTAAAGATTTATCAATAATTACATTGCAAATGAATTTTTTAGTAGAGAAATAAAAACGAAGTGTTTATTTATAGCGAGAAAAAAGATGATTTTTTTTTTAAAATTTTAGAAACTAACTCTCTTTTAGAAAAATTCTTCTTTCTAATAAGTGTTTCTAATAATAGTAAATAATCTATTAACAATAAATATTTCATTAATATAACAAATAAATCATTTGATTGAAAGAATCAATTTGCATTGTTCTTTGTATCTGTAATAATGATAATATATCCTGATAAAAATTCGAAATCATAATATAGAATTATTTGTTATCAATGACTAATATGTAATAAAACAAAATTGATAGATAAATAAATATTGAAACTAAAAATAAAGCAATTGCAATTCCGTTAACAAACAACTTGCAAAAAAATCGTGAATCTTTTAATTCCTTCGCGAAACAATTTTTTTTAAGTATTATTTACCGAAAAACGCAGAAATCAATGTTCATTAAAATACTCAAATAATTATTCTAATCATTTCAAGAAATTTCAATAGAAATCTGAAATTGAACATAATAAATGAAGAACTTATTATTAAATGGATTTTAACAAATCTATTTTCATGGAAATAGAAGAAATTTTCAAATGATGCGATTAAAATTTTCGATAATATAAATTTAATAAAATATATATCTAAACGATTATTATAATAGCTTAATGATTCAATAGGCTAATCAACTGATAGTTGATTCGAGAATCAATAAATGAAATTCCAAAGATATCGAGAAATATAGTGGATTTCATAAAGAGATATTTTTCGGAAAGAAGTAATTGAATGAAAATTTATTTAAATGTGAATTCAATTACCACAAATCATATCTTTCAAATTTTCCATTGATTATATTATTTGTTCAATCATTTTACCCTATCATACACAATGATCTAAACATTTAAGTTTTTAATATCCCTTTAATAAATCAAAAAAAATTTTTTAAACATATTGTAAACCTTATAAAATGCATGAAATTACAAATTAATACAATTTAATATTTTAAATAATACAATTTCACACATCCATTATCTAAATTTTGTTCTTAATTGATCACACATATGTGTGATCCATTCTAACAAATCGGAAATACTTGGTCCATTTCGCAGACGATATCGCGATTACTTTCTAACACAACAACATAAGTATTAAAATTGAACAATATTTTCTACTTTTTCTACTCCACTTTTAAAAATTACGAATATCCATAAAATTTTCTCTACGAATATTTGATATATAAATAATAGATTGCCATCCTTTTCAATATATTACCGATAACTATTCCAATAATATATAGATATAAATCTAAATTATATATACTTACTGTATGGCGGTTTCTCTGTTTCCCAGATGAGTGTGCCACGATGAAAGTAGACTCTGCACCGTTTCTTTTTCACTATGAATGTGTTCAGGAGCACTGTCCTGGAAGATTGGTCTGAAATCTCCTGCATCATATTGACGGCTGACTTTGGCTGCCTTTCCAAAGGTAGCTCTTTCAACGAAGAGATTGTATAAATGTCATTTCCACACCGATCGATTTATAATATACAAAATAATTAACACGAAAATCAGAAACAAGTCTCACGAATGGAACACAAATAATTAAAATATGTAACGACCTTGCTCGCTCGTTAGCTCGAGCACAACTGCGGCGCACGATCGACTTACCGTGAATCGTGTCAAACCGTAAATGTTCGGCTTTTATGATGTATAGTGCCTTCAATCGGACATTTCTCTAACTACTAATACAAAACTCACTTGATCATTAATTTTAACTAAAAATAGAATACAATATAGATTTAATATTCAATATATTTCATTATTTGGTTTAAAATATAGATGAAATATAAGAAGAATTTGATTATTCAATTCATTTTTGATTAATATTTTACTTTTTAATCAAATTTAATATATAATTTAATATAATTTAATAAAATTATAAAATAATAAGATATTCTAAAATATATTTTATTTAATTTTATATTAAAATTTTAATCATTATTCATATTATAATTCTATTTTATACCGAATCGGTAATATTGAAACATAGCCATACCATCTGTCGGATAGTTAATTTTATCATGTAAAGATAATATGTATCTGACAAGATTAAAGCTGTCTCTGCATTCTGATTTTAACGCGCTAAAAATATCCCTGCATGAACGTAACTCGTTACAAAAGATCATTAATAATTCTATTTTTTTATTTATAGCGAGTTATTACTTTATTTTTTTCACGTAATATTTTGAATAGAATATTCTACTAGTTATTTAGATATAGCATAAATCATATGGATAATTTTACTAACAATTTATTATTGTTGACGTTTGGTTAGGGCCCAAGAATATTCTATTCTTCCCTGAATACGACAAACGCGAGGCGACATGACATTTTGTTGGTGACGCGACAACTTTCTGATATCGAACGATATCTACTAAACAAGTGTACATTGTTCTATATCTTGCAGAATACTATCCCAGTTATTACTTGACGTTTGGTGTTTCAGAAAATCAATCTTAAAGTACAAAAAAGAACGAGTGAAAGTGACATAAATTGAAAATTGTTGTAGACATCGCATGTTCGCGAACTTGGAATGACGCAGACATCGTGATGCGGACTGTACGCTGAAAGACGTAAAATTTTATGAATTCAAAGTTATATGGTTATAATATTTATATAAAATTCTAAAAAAACAATAACTCATTGATTAAAAAAATAATTTTTTATCAAAGTTAAACATGTTTTTATTTTAATAAAGGTTACTTTTTTTAAGTAAAAAAATATTATTTCATTAGAAAAATAATATATATAAAAAAAAACTATGGATGAAACTAGAAATTACATAAATTTAGTGCTAACAGTTAAAAAATATCCAGCGTTATATGATCTCAGTTGCAATGATTATCATAACAAAGTTGTTCGAAATAAAATGTGGAGAGCAGTGGCGCAGGAAGTAAACGCTTCTGGTAAGAATTTTTCAAAAACAAATTTTTGTGAAAATTCGATCGTATATTTAAATTCGGATGTTTTCTTCATAGCCGCAGAATGTAAAGAAAAATGGAAGAACCTCCGTGCCAGTTTCAGCAGACATTTAAGAAATCAAAATACAACAAATTCAAAATCGAAAAAACCGTATTATATGGCAGATTACATGGATTTTTTACTTCCTTATAGCAAACTTCGTAGGTAACTAACGTAGAAAATATAGAGAAATTAATAATAATTCTGTAGTTAAGAAATTTTATTCTTTGTTTTCTTTTTTTTTTTTTTTCTATTATTTTTAGGGCGGATGAAAGTTTGAACGAAGAAGGACCAATCGCACAAGAGAATTGGAATGAAGAGGAGACCACTTCCGATACGTCCTCTAATTATCAAAAATTAAACAAATCCGATCAAAAGATATCGGAATCAGAAAGAGATGGAGATACGAGAAATGAAGAGTATGTGTTTTCGAGAAGTAAAGCGATCAGACACGCAGAAGATAGACTATTGTCACATAGATGTTCAGATAATTGTATTCTCACCAATAGACGAGATCTTGACGAATCAATCAACGATGCAGACTTGTTGTTTTTTAAAAGTTTACTTCCAGATATGCAACAGATGACAAGCCAAGAAAAAAGAAGCTTTAAAATATCTGTATTGGGTTTGATCGATAAAATATTAAACGAAAAAGAATCGGCAATGTCGGTCGAAAATGATATTTCTTGTTCAATAGTAAAAAATCAACAAGATGAAAGAACAGATGAATTTTAATTTAAAATTTTTATAAACAAAAGTTTGTAATAATACAAATAAATTTAAAATATTATAATAATATAGATTGATTAAAGTATGTTTAACAAAATAAAATGTATTAAAATTTGAGAAAAATGTTATATTTAAAAATAATTTATGAATTATAATAATAATAGATCAAAAAAATATATATAGCGAAATATATTCCCATTTCCAATTTATTTTTGTTATTTCATAAGTTTGCAAAAGATTTTGAATAAAAATAAACAAAAAATTAATTGATCAAATATTGTCTCAATAGAGTTGAGAATCACTGAATAATGCTGATTGGTGAGACGAAACAACGCGGCATCTTCGAGTCAACGGAAGAAATTAATGAAAATTGAACGTACGTATTGCGCCAAAAGATTCGGTTATTTCCGGATAATATACGAAAACAACCGAATTCAACAGGAATATATTTGGATATATTATATATAATGAATAAATGCATGATCCATACAAATAAATTGCTTTCACAAATTCTATTTTGCAAAAGATTCTATTAGAAAAAATTAGTAACTTAAAAAAACAGACTAATGTAAGGAATTTTCATTTGTTAGATAATGAATATTCTAATTTATTATATTTTTTAACTATTTTTAAACATGTAAAAATATATTTGTAATTTTTTATCAAAATAAAAAGATATATATATATATATGATATATATTAATTTTTATGATAAAAATATATACAAAAAATTTTTTTGAACATTATTGTCTATTTTATTTTTAAGATCCCGCCATTGTTTCAATTGAATATGAAGGAATTTTAAAACAGATTGTACTTTCATTGGCGTATATCTAAATTTTTATTATTATAAATTTTAATCTAAAAAGTTTTACTTTAAACAATAAATTCAAGATCAATTATAATAGAAGAATAACATATTTAAAATTATCCAAGTATCAATTAAAAAATAAATATAGCGTTTTAAAGATTTTTTGACTGATATAACAATGAGATTTTAAATATTTTATAGAAAACATTTGCCAATCATTTTGTAGATATAAAAATTAATACTTATTAATCTAAATTCTTTTCTCAATTACTTGATATCATAATCTCAACGCGCTTAGAAAATAATTTTCCACTTGTGATTTGAACTTATCAAGAGCAAAGTATATACACGTCACGAAAGCACACTTGTCGCATCAGTTCGTAACACGATAAAATTTGGCATGTGAATAAACACGGGTGAAATGTCATTATAAGGACGTACCTGGAAACTAAGTGAGAAGTGCGCAGACGTGAATTCGAAAAGGCCAATCAGAATGCAGCAATGCCATGGTAGGGACATTGGGGGGGCTCTTGGTGGCCTTGCGCGTTCTTCCGATTCCGTGAATGCTGGAGGCGCGTCCATTTTGTTAGCAAGTACGATCCCGGTTAGTCGACGCCGGTGCAAAGTATAATTCTCGTTTGCGACGAGTTCGTGTTACGAGTAGTAAGGGTTACGAAGACCAGTGGCTGTCTGTCGGCGGCGTTCGTAGATTTGTGTCTACGTAACGTGAGCACAGAGAGCGCAGCTGGCAAGTGTGAGAACCTACTTGTAGATATCGCGCAAGAATCAGAGAAGCCGTTGGAAGAGAGTCGTTGTACAGGGCCGCGAAACACGTCGCGTACCCGGTTCGTCGGTAGTTTAGTTTTAACAAGATGGCGGAACTACAGGGAACCCCGGTTGCTCAAGACGCCCTGTCCGTAGCTCAGTTAGAGCTCGGTGGAAATCCGAACGCCTTGGCTTTGCGTAGGCCATTTGATCCTGTGGCACATGATCTCGATGCGACCTTCCGCCTTACGCGGTTCGCCGACCTAAAAGGATGAGGGTGTAAAGTCCCTCAGGAGGTTCTTGGGAAACTCCTTGAGGGACTACAGGCCGACGATGGTAGCGCACAAGATCATGAACATGCCCATTTTATGCACATGGCCATTCCACGCATTGGTGAGTAGATTGCTTTTATTGCGCGCGTGTACGCCATCCTGTGCCGACATGTTTGATTTTATACCGCGTCTTAGCTTCGCGGTTTTTATATATTTGTGATTGTTACAAATTGCGCAAATATAAATGATTGAATATTCTTATTTCTATTATAAAATTATTTTTTAAATTATTTGTCGATTATTTTTATTCAAAAGAAAAACTATATTATGACAAACTGTAACAATGTAGTTATGGAAATTTTTCCCGGCTAAAATTTTCCATATCTTGTGTTACTTAATAATAATAATAATTAAATATTATTCGTTATATATATAGTATAATTATAAGATATTTGTATTTATTATGAGAATTTTGACTGTAAACAAGCACTTTTATTAGAAAACATAGGGCACAAATATCGCAATAGGCAGCCCTATCATGTCAGCAGCCATGTTATCGTCTCCCGCCTGTTTTCTCCCACGCCACCGGAAATACAAATGTTCTCAACTTGCATTCGAACAATTATATATCTACAAAAAAAATAATATTAGAATTATTAAATATCAATATTTAAATAAATTTTTCACAAAAAATTTGAATAAATTTTTTACAAATGTTGAAATGTTAAAGAAAAATATATTTATATAAAAAATATATATATTTATAATATATATATATTTTTTAATTGAATATACAAACATTAAACACGATTTATATTTTTTATTTTAGGCATTGGCATGGATTCCTCCGTGACTCCACTGAGACATGGAGGGCTTAGTTTGGTACAAACAACAGATTTCTTTTATCCATTAGTTGATGATCCTTATATGATGGGTAAGAATAATATTTCAATAATATCATATAATTTTATCAATATGTTATTTTATATGTTTCTTATTTTATATGCATGTACATTCATAAATTTAAATATTAAAATTTTTTTTTATTAAAAATAAAATTGTTTAATTTATGACATTTTGTTTGACCACTGTTATTGGAGTACTTTTACAGGTAAAATTGCATGTGCAAATGTTATCAGTGATCTATATGCTATGGGTGTTACTGAATGTGATAATATGCTGATGTTATTGGGAGTCAGTACAAAAATGACTGAAAAAGAACGAGATGTTGTTGTTCCTTTGATTATGAGAGGATTCAAGGATTCTGCTCTGGAAGCTGGCACAACTGTAACAGGTGGTCAAACAGTTGTTAATCCTTGGTGTACAATAGGTGGAGTGGCTTCTACTGTTTGTCAACCAAATGAATACATTGTGTATGTATCTTAGAATAAATGACATATAATTTTATTATTTCTCTGTTAATAATAATTATTTATAGTCCAGATAATGCAGTAGTAGGTGATGTTCTTGTTCTGACAAAACCACTTGGAACTCAAGTTGCTGTGAATGCTCATCAATGGTTAGATCAACCAGATCGCTGGAACAGAATCAAACTTGTAGTCAGTGAAGATGATGTAAGGAAAGCTTATCAAAGGGCAATGGATAGCATGGCTAGGCTTAACAGAATAGGTATATGTTATTGTGTTATTGAATTATATTATATTACATATTATATTATATTATATATTATAAAAATCGAAAAATAAAAAAATAAAATAATGATTTATTTTTTAATTCCATAGCGGCGAGATTAATGCATAAATATAATGCACATGGAGCAACGGATGTAACGGGCTTTGGCCTTTTAGGACACGCACAAAATCTGGCTAAACATCAAAAGAATGAAGTTTCTTTTGTTATTCATAATTTACCTGTTATTGCTAAAATGGCAGCTGTAGCGAAAGCGTGCGGTAATATGTTTCAACTTTTGCAAGGTCATTCGGCGGAAACCAGTGGTGGATTGCTCATTTGTTTACCTAGAGAACAGGTTTGTAATCAATCCTTTGTTTTTTGGTTAAATCCTGCTAATACAGTAGAATATATTATTCACCATTATATATTCTAAAGAATGGCAGGAAGAATAATAGAGATTTCCATACTGATTTGCTATTATAGCGTTTTAGTGTCGTCGACTCTCTTACATTTTTTTTTATTTTTAATTATATTTTAATAAATTAATTGTTATCAATCGAATTTTGTAATTTATATAATTATAATTTAATAATTTCAGGCTGCTGCATATTGTAAGGATATTGAAAAACAAGAAGGATATCAAGCATGGATTATTGGTATTGTTGAAAAAGGAAATCGTACAGCCAGAATAATTGATAAACCACGAGTAATAGAAGTGCCAGCTAAAGAAAAAGATGGAGAGCTTTGGTAAAAGATTAAGGATGTTGACGAAACATTTTTTTTTTATTTACCTTCATATATTTAGAAAAAAACCACATGCAACACAAAAAACACGCATTTACATAGATCAATATTACCATACCAGATTACAAAGCACTTAATGTGCATCATTATTACGGGACAAACAAATTTTCAATTTTTTATTGGGTAAAAATTTGATATACTCGTAATAATTTTGATTATATTTTCTATCCTATGGGTTTTGAGAAAAAGATATAATAATAACGACTTATACTTATGTGTTATCTTTATTGAAGTTGGATCCTAAGTTTTACCTTAGGAAAGTAACGTTTCTCTTTTTTTCTTGTTCTTTTTTTTGTCGAAAGTTAACAGTGCTCTATGAAACATTTATAAAATGTTCATAATAGTCTTTCCCGACAATTATGAATATTTATTCGAAATAATTTGATATAAAAAAGAAATATGAGGAAGTAAAGAGAAATAAAGAATATAAAGAATTTAGATATAGTTTCTTTTTTTTTTTTTTTTAAGATTTAAGATTTAATACTAAGTACTAAGTAAGCCTCAGGTAGCACTAGGCTCAGGCTAAGCTTCAACTACATTTGATCAAACTTGCAATAAGTCAAGTGACATTTGGGTGCTTAGTGTTAATGAAGAATGTTAAGATACATATAAATGATAGTTCGTGATTACAAAGATCTATAAATATATTTTAAGGACATATACAATATCATACAAAAAGAAAAAAATGATTTTAACAATATATTTTACATCACTTTAATTCATGGAATAGAAAAAAAAATCATTTAAATTATAGTTATATAGATGCAAATTTGTAAACAGAGAGAGACATTACTATCCTTGTAGTACACAATGACAGGCTTTTAATGCCGAGATTTAAACGAGATTTCCACAATTTGTAATTTTGATCTACCTGTTACATAGAATGCGTAAGATGTCCAAATGAAAAAAAGGCCTTCTCTAGTTTTCTCGTTACATACGCTTTTGAAAATAATTATAAAAAAAAAAAAAATGAGGAATACAAGAAATCGAGCACAGGCCCTAATGTTGTATTACTTTTTCATATGAATAAAGTGCTACTTTGTCAATAAAAATTACATGTTGTTATTATCAAATTATTTTCAGCAAATTTTAATTTTATTTTAACATATTTAAAATAAAAGAAATGTTTGATATCATAATTCATTAATGTAAAGTACGTGAAAAAAAATTCATATTGTGGATGTATATACATTTGCAAGGTAGCCAACAATCGAAGCAGAAAAAAACTAAACCCTTCCATTCATTGGATAATCAGTTATCTAACGATTCGGCAACTGGTCGCCATCGCGGTTCATAGGTCACATTATAGATAGAGTATCACAATATGTATCAAAGAGTTATAATTATCATTACATTCAAGTGTAAACCTTCGTCGAAAGAAAAAGTATAAAATAAAACAATCCATTTAGATTTAACATATTTTTTTGGAGTTTCTTAAAGTGACGATTTAATGGTAGCACTATCCACGTGGTGTGCCAAGGCTGCGGCTTTCAGGGCCGTGATATTAGGTGCCCCTGCTTCTGGTAAGGGCACCATGTCGGCTAGAATTGTTGAACAATTTAAATTAACTCATATATCAAGCGGCGATAAGTTAAGACTTCATATGAATAATAAAACTGGTATGTTTGAAACTATAAATTGTTTGTTATGTTTTTATGTTTTTATTGAATCATTTTATTAAATATAATGAAAAATAATAAAAATTAATCATTTTCATATCATTTGATCGAAAACTTTTGCATGCCATTTGTTTGTTAAAATAGATTTGTCCAAAATCGATTTTTCATTTTTAAATACATATATTATTGATGTATTTGTAATAGTATATGCATGTGCACTTTGCTTTGAAAGTGATCGAAATGTTGATTTATTTCATGAAATAAAATATGAAATACGTTTCTTTCTTTAATATTTCTTAATCAGATTAAAATTATCCTTGTTTAATTTTACATATAATATTTATATTACTTGGATCCTCTAACAGTTACGTGACTGATTGAATGATTGAAACTGATTCATATTAACTGGTTGAATGAAAAGCATACTACTTATTTATAATCATTCATTTAAGTATTTGGACTCGTACTCAGAACTGAATTGGAACATTTATTGCTAAATAGCATAAATTTTTTATCCGTGTTTTACTCGTTATTATAAATTATTGATATTGAAATACAATTAAAAAAATTAATCTAATATATAAATATAAAATATAAATATAGAAATTAATCTAATATATAAATACACTTTATCATTTTTTATCGCGTCAATATAGATTTTTATTGGCTTAATTAATACATTGCACATATTTATATATATTAATTTATTCAACATCTTTATTTTTATTCATAATTTTTAAAAAATTTTGTTTAATTATATAAAAGTAATTAAATACAATTAAATTATTTACTATTTATGTTTTTATATAAAAATACCATTTTTTATTATGATAAGAGAAATATAACCTATCAATACAATTATTGTATTACAAAGTCCATTAATTATAATAAAGATAAAGATATAATAATTATAATAAGATTATAATAAAAATATAATTTGAACATAATCTATTTTAATAATGTAGAATTGGGCAAAGCAGTCTCGAATTACGTACTTTCCGGTAAATTCGTTCCTGATGATATAATGATTTCAATGATAAACGAAGAAATCAAAGCGGTCGGGAATCAAAATTGGTTATTAGATGGTAAGTAGGAAATTAAAATTTTTATTTCATTTATTATATATAGACCATGAATGTGCGCGATAACGACACGTGTACAACTAAACTCGAATAAATAGTTGGCATTGATACAGGGTTCCCAAGAACGTTAACACAAGCGGAAAAGCTACAAAAAATACATCCAATTAATTTGGTTCTTTATCTGGATGTTCCCTTCGAAGTGATATTGAATCGTGTGAAAAATAGATGGGTTCATTTGCCCAGTGGAAGAGTATATAATATTGGATTCAACAGTCCCAAAGTACCGGTAAGTTGACGATGAAATTTTTTTCAAAACTTATATTAAAATGTATCGTTGGCAAATGTAATTTGTTAAAATTTCAAAATTAAATCTTTTTTTCGATTTATAATAATTAAATAAATTTTTCAGATGATTTTATTTCTGAAAGCTTAAGCTTGTTTTGTTTGAATAATAAATTTTAGTTTAATTTTTAATAGGGTAAAGATGATGTGACTGGCGAACCTTTAAGTAAAAGGGACGATGATAAAATCGAAATTGTACAAAGAAGACTACAAGAATATTCAAATGCAACTAAACCAATTTTAACATTTTATAGTAATTTAGGATTGTTAAATACTTTTCAAGGTAATACTACCGATGAAATATGGCCGCATATTAAGAGAATCGTTACAAAATTTTTGTTACAATAGCAAATTATTAGGATACATTAATATTTTGTAAAAATGTATAATGAATTAATTTAAAATTGAATTAACTTAGACTATAGTGATCATAGGCTTCCATTAATTTGCGCACAAATATTGATGAATTCAGTAAATTTATACAAATTATGCAAAAAAATTTATTATATATTTTCTTTATATATGTATATATATAAAATAATTTTAATATATATAAAATAATTAATATAAAGAAATAATTTTATATCAATAAAGTACAAAATTTGTTAATTTTCATCAACAATTTTTACTTATTTTATATAAGTTTAATTCAATTTTTTATATAGTCACCTAGTCACAATAGTTATATAGTCAATTATAATTTATATAATAATAAACTTACAAATAATCATACAAAAATCATTAACAAAATAATAAATGTAATGATTTATATGTATGTTTTACTTATGTTTTATAGATATCAATTATAAAATATTGTACTTTAATATAAAGGGATCAAAGCCGATTCAATAAAGATATTTCTTGAATTTATATATTGGAAATGATTTAAAAATGTATTAATTGTGATTATAAATAGGAAATAAAATTTGGAACATGATTTTCATAGCCTTTTTTTATATTTATTTTTAACTGTACCGATATAAGAATTTTAACAATTTTTAATTGTGTACAGAGTTTAATATGAGTATAATATACCTTATATATCATGCTCACATTTTTTTTTTATTTGAAAATTTAGTCAATCTTTTAATAATAACAATATTTTAATTAATGTTATATATACTTGTTAATTACATTAATATTTCTCTTTCATAACATAAAACGTTATGTAAAACGCAGTTGGAACTTAGTATAAGTTCGATATAATTTTCAAAGCCGAAAAATAAAAATATTAAATAAATAAATAACTTAGAAATATATAACATGAAAAAAAAATTTAAATTATTTAAAACTTAAACATAACAACAGGTAGTTAACGGTTGAATTGTATAATGCGCGCTCATGCTTGCATATACGTACATTTTTATCTCAAGGACAAAACAAAATATTATTCATATTGCATTTTGCAAGAAATCTAATATTGCTGCGTTATAAAATAAGTTATATCAGGAACATTTCCGTAAGAAATTAAGAAATTTTTATAAAAATTACTCTTTATAGTAAAGTCGTCAACTTACGATCTACGCAAGTTCTAGACACAATTATCAATGAAAAGGAATAAATATCTTCTTGCGATAATTCTAGGTCATATACTAAATTAACATTCTAACAATTATTTAAAAGCATAACTTTTGAGATCAATAAACAAGATAAAAAAAATTGTGCAACAACACACATGAATACAAAAGCCGCATTAAATTATGATCACAGAATAATGTATCGACGATAATGCTTATTTCAAATTCACATTATCACGAATAGAAAATATTCGATATATTAATTCATATCAGTCGTTCAACGAACATGTTGAGATCTAAAGATCATATCGCGGCAAAAGTTCATATTAAGAAATTAATATTCAACTGTCTAATACAATACAACATTACTATCTATTAAAGTCATCAATTGGTTTTTTACCCTTGTACATATATGGACGAATGAACGGAGAATTCTGATTAATGATGATCATTAATGTCTTTCTCCAAAAACTATCCATGAATGTATTAAGTACGTGATATATCTTTTTCTTTTTTTTCAGTAATAAATATCTCATTGTACTAATTCAAATTCTTCGCATTCGTCAAGATCGTCATCGTATGTTCCATTACCTGTAAAAGAGGTAGTAGAAGGAATTATATTTTCTGCAATTTCGATTTTTTGATGGAGATCTTTCCCACTCCCTTCACAAAACAAAAACATTGGATAATCGATTTTTTCATCTTCTGGCACCAAATACTGTAATATTAAAAATATATATAATTGGATTTCCAAATTATTTTTAATATAATTCAATGAAATTTATAAAAATGATTATACATACCGAAGGAGCAATTTCCATGAAATTTGTAAATTGCATTTTGTTATGAAAATAAAATCCCACACAACAACTAGGATCCATTTTTGAAATTAACATTTTTCTTGGTGAAGTACAATGAAAACTTGTTAAAGAGAAATTATCTTTTAATACATCAACAGTTTCTTGACAATAATGTGGGTCTAGATTAATTAATTTATCTTCCTGGAAACCAATAAAATAAAGCGAATGCCGAGGTCGACCACCGATAACTCCAATACAGGTGTCTAATGTAAGCAAATGTGTTAAACAAGATGTATAAACAGGATTTAATTTGTCAGCACCAAGCCTTAAAGGTACAAAAAGTATTAAAGATTTCCATTTGCCATCAGGTGTTTGACATACATTTTCTATATCTTGCAGATAAACTGTAAAACATAAAATATTAAAAATTCCCAATTGAATAATTTATTTATTTTTATTTGAAATAAAAATAGTTTAGCTATTATATCACCTGCACAATCTTGAGCAACATAAACAGCCAAGTTATTAAATGCTGGATGTCGTTCTGCTGCATTCTCTACTGCTTGGCTTAAAAGATGAGCAACAGAGGATGGTCCATACCAATCTCCTGCACGTTTTCCCCACAATGCACCCAAAGATACAAGTGTGTGTATAGAAAATGGAGATGTACGCTCTGGTAAATCTCCAAATGATTTAATTATTAATCTGTGATTATATTCATCTAATTTTTGTTGTTCCGTTTTTATTGGTTGATCTGGTTGCCACCGCCATTCTGTAGAGCAAATATATTATTTGTAAATAATATGTATATGTAAAAAAATATAAAGTATATGTAAAATGTATATAATTAATATTTATTATATATATAAAAAAATTATATTACAATAATAAGTTATAAAAAAAAAATAAGTGCCTCTTCCAAGAAAATGGCAGACTAATGCCTGTGCCAACATCATTTGGCCACTACGTAACATACATCCCCAACCACAATCAGTAGTGAATGTAGAACCATTTAATATAGGAAATTCTCTTCTATATGTTAACCAAAGACGCGATGTAAAATCTTTTTTAAATTCTTCTATACCATCTTCAAAACTAATAGCATCCATTGCTAGAGATATCTCACTTCCAGTATCTAAAGTTTTATCTGCTTCAGAAGCTTTTTCTAAAAATTCTTCTGGTTTTTTACGATAAATTTTACCAAGCAAGCATACAGGAGATTCTTTTGAAAAATTTGGTTTTACTACCTTGATAGTCCAACCTTTAATGAAATTAAATCTAAATTATTTTTTTCAATGCAAAAATCAAATATATACATTTATTAATCATATAAGATGAATTTATACTAACCATATTTAACATTATTCCACATAGATAATAATTTCGTTTTGACTTTGCTATCAACTTCTGTGACAACATTGGAATCATCCATAGGTAATCCATTGTTTGTGCCAGTTAGTTGTATGTTTGGAACACGATCTGTAGTAATCATTCCAGAAAAAAGACCTATTGTACTGTTACTAAAACCTCCTAAGAATAAAGTGATTTTTGATATATTATTGTTTTATCTAAAATTCTAAAAGCATTTTTCTTTCTAACAGATTACGAAAAAATATTTATTATCGCGAATAAAGAAAATATAAAAAAGTGTTAAGTATGACTAATAGAAACGAATCATCAGTTTCTCGCAACCATAAACGGTAAAGAAAAGAAGCAACTACTAAAAATTTTTTTTACTTGATTGATTTAGATATTTAAATCGAACTTACCTAACCTCTCCCTGGAAGGTTGCACCTGTCCATTCATGCCCAACAAATAAATTTTAGAAAGCATGTACTCCAAAACATTTAAATATTGACAATTAAATACAAGAAGATAATCACATTTTTGTACGCGCACAATTATAGTTACGCTGACATCACATTCGAACGTAATTTTATCGTATTGCATACGAACAACTGGTTATTATTGTCACAGAATAATCTAACACGATTATGCATTAGTCGATGCACGAACCGAACTCAACATTAGACCCATTACCAGCCTACTATCAAGTTAACGCTTCATTTCGTCCAAATGAAATATCAGCTTTGTAAAACACTCTACAAGAATAATTTGTTTCTTGAAGGATTCGAGTCAACTTGAGAATAAATGAAACAAATAACACGTCGCAAAGTAAACGATCAAAAATAGTTTAAAGATACGTAAGCCGCCAACGGAAAAGGACGCATGTTTACAAAAAGCGTTGTGAAATTTAAAGCGCCCGTTGAGCACACCAATAGCGCCATTCGGCGGCGAAATCAAACATTATGAAAGTGCACATACAAGTGCATCAGTACTTATGCAAGGATTGCACTGAGTAGATCTGATTTCGAAATTGATATCTTATCAAAAAAAATACACATATGAGTAATCATTTAAATCATTTGAATAAACAATATAAAAACTAATCTTTCTTTTTATCGATACACGATAATTATCACAATAAATTTTTATAAATCAGAAAAAGATGTTGAAATTATTTTTTAAAATAAATTTTTAATCGATTAATATACAATTGATTATTTTATTATTAATATTATCATCGCTTTAATATAATTGTTCAATTATTTTATATTACGATGGTTAAAATATATTAGCTCGTTTTTAAAAGTGGATTGCCATTTCGTTAATTAATATCTCCCCTTTTTCGAGAGGTTAACAAACGTATCATTTTTACTCGGAATTAAAAAAATCCTACGATATGGACCGTCTCATTGGATAGAAAAATTAATAAAAATCAAAAATTAATAAAAAAAATTAATAAAAAATTTTTATTTTATTTAATTTATTCAAATTATTAATTAAAAGTTTGTTTCTCTTAAAATTTTCTTTTCGTTATTATTATAAGAATTTGGGAAACAAGAAAAAAAAAAGAGAAAACAAAAGGAAAGAAAAAAATGTAATATCGTTATTACATAAAGAATCTCACAATTTTTCTCGATGCGTTCTTTTTCATACTTTTTGAATTCTAATTGACTAACGCTAGAAATGGAACGAAAAAAATATTCAAACCACCAAAAGAATAGGATTAATGGAGAAATAACGGAGCGTAACATTATGCCTTTTTATCGCAGTGTAATAATGCTTTTAGGACTTTTGTTGTAGGAAGGACCAACAGCGAGGAATAGAGAGAAAATTAGATGGACAAAGAAAGCAAGCAGGACGGAAGGAAGGGAAGAAGGATGAGTGAAAGGGGAGGGAGCATAAGATTCGAAGGAAGAGATAGAAGCGACGATCGCGTGTATGAAAGAGATAGATATAGGAGGAAACTGTCATGCGCGTTTTGTCGCGGAATAACCAATGAGATACACGTATCCCGGCTTACCTCATTGATTACCACGTTCGCGCTCGTTCTAAATTTCACATTGTGTTGTCGCGCAGCCGTTGCAAAAATATGAATCGGTGTCTCATGCTGGGCATCGGTACCCAGTAGAAGCAAGATTGATGGAAGGAAATGGAACGGTGTCTGTCATGACAATAATCTTTCCTTTCGGTGTTGTATTAGTAATAGTCTCTAGCAGATATATTGAAAGCTTCGGGGCAAATCTTCATAAAAGGGAGGAAAAGGGAGGGAAAGGAAGGAGGGATAGTTCCACGGGGTAATTCGAAGAGTGGAGGTGAGGCGAAAAGATGAGAGTGTGCTTCCCTAAAGCTAGCTCGCTGTACTTAAGCATGCATATATATATATGTGTGTATGTATGTATGTATGTATATGTATATGTATATATGCATAATAGGAATACATATGTATATATATCATCAATAAAAGCCGAGGCAACGCTGGAAAATCAACAAAAGGACATAGCGGGGATAATTATTTGCACGATAACTATAACTCGTTCTTGTTTAGATAACTCGCGAGAAGGGATGGGGATGACAGAAGATCAAGAAGAGATGGGTAGAGGGTGTTGGTAGCGAGACGGAAATTAGGTCATGCAAGAATATCGACGGACCGACGTAATCACGGTGCACAACTTGAATAAGGACATTAACGAGTCACGCTTCACTCCCTTAAGATCCTTTCCGCCACGATATCGGACGAACTGTGTGAATAGAGAGGAGGGTGACAGTTTGGAGGACTCACGGTTGTTTACTAGCGATCGATCCGCCATCTTGTGGCGCATCGATCGAACCCGAGGATCGACGGAAGGAAAGTCGATACTCGAAACGCGGTACCGATTCGAGGTGGAAATTGCAGAATGATTTTAACTCGAAATCGCCCGATCGATATTAATGCTCATCGATGAAGATCGCGATAATTCTCTTTGGGAACAGAGAGACTCATTAATCAGGACTACATATCTGTCTCAAAGACGAATATACACCGGACATATTGAAATGTGTAAACGTAAACACGATATTATTAGTTCGAATCGGAACGATAGATCGATTTTCGATTACGAAATCTGGTTCGATCTGGCTTTCGATCTGTGCCTCTAATTATTCGAGAGATTTACTCTGTTTGAAATATTTGAGAACAAATATTATTTTGCATCATCGAATACAAACATCGAAGAAATTCGAAAATACGGCCAAAAATACTGGAACAACCTCACATGTACGATTAATGCAAACTTTTATTATTCTTGGTGAGTAAAAAACTGGAAATTACTGCCTAGAGAATGGCCAGGAGCAAAGTAGAGAAAAAGCGAGAAAATAAATCGTTCGCGAAATACGTGATTGTAGCGATTACGAACGAGCCTGATGTGTACGAATTATTGCACGATAAGTTAAAACAAACTGGTGAAATTCGTCGTTCGAGTTGGACGGACGATTGATTAATATCCTGACGCAGCTGTTTATGGGCGCGCGTTCAAGAGACGGAGTGAAAAACTGCTCTCGCGTAAAGGGACCGTGAAAGATTGGTAAAGTTTGCGGAAACGAGGCAGGCGAAACGAAACTCTGCGAATTTGTTCCGCAAGAATGAAAATCTAATATCGACCGTGGAACTGTAGATACATATATATATATATACAGTCACTTATTTTCGAAGTAATCAAATTACCCTAAATTCCAATAAAATATTAATAACATAACAATGGATACTATATACAATAAGGCTCTTCTTATCTTCATACTTTAGCCTACCTAACCTCATTTCCAAGATTCCAAGATTTTTTACGCGAAAAATCTGTTTCGCTTCTCGCAAAAATACTATTATTTCTCTCGCTCTCCCCCTCGCTTGTGTCTCTTCCCCTTGCTTCGAATCTAATAATAATTTCGTTACTAATCTTCGCATCGTTTAAGAAGATTGCAACGAAATCCTATCGCATAAACTGGATAGGCGGAATATCTGGCGATTCGGTCGAAGGATTTCGCTTTTAATTAAATCGCATTGCGATCGTTATCGTCGTTGTTGCAACTTTTTGACGTTGCGTGTATTTTTGTGCCGCGTTTAAAGATATTATTATTGCCCTTCCAGCGCAGTTTATCCAGGAACAAGGGTAAATTCTGGACAGGCGGCGCGACGTTTTTCTCGACGACGTATGACGTGTAACACGGATGTTTAAACGGGCCGGAAGGCACGAGCGAGGACGGAATCATATATAACCGCTTTTGTCCTCCCATCTTAAAAAACGTGTAAACAGCATCGATTCGTTACCTTCGCTCTTCCATCGTTTAAAACCCCATCAATGGACAATCGGAAGAACGAATGAACGTGGTAAACGGATTCTTTGAAGAAGAAGAAGAAAAAAATTTGTCTCCATTTCTGTTCAATGCTCCTCCACGAAATGTGGCCATTTCTACACGATTCGGTCCATTCGATTTCCAGCCTCGCGAGTACCTCGCTCGTCGTCGATCACGTCGAAGCACGTGAGAAGATTTTGCACCGACCCACCGTTTGATATATCAACTGTGAATTTCCGAAAGGCCACCGCCACGCTCTTTCTTCACCATTTTTTCTCACGAAGGATCGCGTGCTGTTTGTTGGTAAAAATAACTCGGTCACCCGTTTGGAGAACACCGGGATCGGATTCGCAGTTTTCACGACACGTGGACCGATTCTTTTTTTAAAATCTCCACCACGGCCAAATTCTCCAATCCTTCCGAATACGAATAATATTTCCAGGCTCACGTGACAACGAATTAACAAACACCGTTCCAATCAGTTATTATCCGTTTTCAAGTTAGGCAAATTCCTTTCCCCTCTTTCTTTTCCCCTTCGATAACCAAATCACCTGTTTCACTCGTACTCGAATATACGACATGTCTCTCCGAGATAATCGTATCCACGTTTTCGATATAATTCGGGAAGGAAGGAAGAAAGGAACCTCGACTCTTCTTCCACGGAGGAGAAAAGAGGAGAGGAGAAAGTGTCACATGGAAAATGGAAAAGTTGGCGGGAGATTCGACGATCGCTACGAGCAGAGAAAGAGGGGGGGAGATCCAGCGAGAAACGGTAATAGCGGCTCGGGCGGAACGAGAGGAGGGGAGGGAGAAGAAGCGAGGGTGGGAAAGAGCGCGCGCGCGTGCGAAAAGAGGAAGAGGAGGAAGGCGGTGGAAAGGAGGAAGCGGCGAGAGGGTAGATGGGCCGGCCGGCCAGTCGTGCTGTGGCGGCAACCGCGGACGCGTAGTCCGCTTCTCGCGCTCTCATCCCCCCGACGTCATGTTGCCAAACAACCCCCGTCGAGCATCATCCCCTTTCGACATCCGGACGAGTTAGTCAGTTTCAACTACGGGGGGAGAGGAGAGGAGATCGGCTCTCGGAGCCAAGGACGCTGGATCATCCTCCACGCCTATATATATATATATGTATATACACACATATACATATACATATATATATTAGCGTAATCGAGTCAGTGGGATCGTCCCGTTGCCGCTTCCTTCCTCCCTCCCTCCCTTCTCCTTTCTTCTTCGTTCGCCTGGTGGTCCAGGATCGAGTGCGGTGCGTAAAAACGGTGAGGCCGATCTTTCGGCGATCGAGGCTGGTGGTGTGCACGTGCGAGGGGTCGGCGAATCGATCGCAGGGGGAGGGGAGCACAAGTGAGAGGTGATTCTCGGGGAGGAGAAGGATCGACCGGAGGATCGTGGATCCTCCCCAGGGATACGCACGAGGATCGTCCGGATGGTGGTAAGTAGAGCTCCCTCCCCCTCTCTCTCTGCGAAGGATGAAGAAATTCGACGATCTATGGATCTTCGATTTTTTCCACGAGTGTGGAGCGAGGAAGGAAGGAGGGAGGAGGGGATTGGAGGGAATTGTTGCACGCGATACTGCCACCCACCCACCCGTCTCCAATCCAATTCGACGCCGATTTAGGGGCGGTAAACAGGACGTCGAGTCCTCCTGTCCCGCCAGGAACGTATTATCGATTCGATACGCACGCGATATTTGCACGCGGTGCTGGTATCCGGGGGCTGATTATTATTCGCCGACGGAGAGGCGAAAGCGGAGGAGTGTCCCGGGCTTCGTCGCCGACTGCGTTTTTCCCCGAATGAATGAAAGAGAAGAGAGAGAGAGAGAGAGAGAGATATCCTTTATTTAGGTCGGCCGGCAATTTTCTCGTACTTGGAGACTTTTAAACGAGGATTCGTTTAGAGGAGATTTAGGGGAGGAGGTTTCTTTCTTTCTATTTTATCTTATTTTATCTCTCGTTCCTCCTCGGGGACCATTATCCCCCCTCCCCCCCGTTTTCTCCAAGCGGCGGAGTGAAATCGAGCGATACGATATTCTTCGTGTTCTCTCGCTTTTTCTCCACGAGGAAGGGGAGAGCAGGAAAGAACCCTCTCTTCGAGATTCCGGCGTGTTAAAAAAAGAAATCATCGAATTCGATCGTAACTTATCCTATGGGGACGAATTTCATTATAGAAGAAATAATTATAGAAGGAATAATAATATCGATAATCTCGAGGATCGAGAATCGGCAAAAGGGGCAAAGGAAAGAATAGAGAAGAACATGAAGAAGAGGATGAGCAAAGAAGAAAGAAGGTGAAAGGTGTCCACTGATGGAAAATGGAAGAAAAAAAAAAAAGAGTAATCTCGGCCGAGGGAAAAAAGAGGAAGGGGAGAAGGCGAAATAAGTGTCCGCGGGCAGTGGAGGGGAGCTGAGGAGGGGGGTATTGATTTGTTTTTGTTGCTCGCGGACACGCGATAGCCGGGGCCGAATGTATGTCAGAAGGAAGGAAGGAAGGAAGGAAGCGAGGAGCGCGAGCGAAATTTGCCCGAGGGGCGGCCCTGAGGAGGGAGGGGGAGGGGAGAGGGGAGGAGGAGGGGACTGGATTCTTTCGCGCGCCGCGCCAACGACTGTCGTCGGTGCATAGACGCGCCCAAGGTCGCGGCGACACGCGAGAGGTCGAAGAATGGGAACGGAATCGAGGAGTCGTCGCTTCCTCCCTTCCAGAGCTTGGAAATTTAACCTCTCTCCGATCTCCGCTCCAATCGCAGAGGAGGAGGAGGAGGAAGGGGGAGAGAGAGGGAAGAGAGAGGAAGAAAAGCCAATCTAAAAACCTGGAGTTCGCACGAACGAGCGAAAAGAAGAGGATCGAAAGAGATGGATTTTGGAAATCACGCAACCACCTATCCTCATCATCATGGGGGGGAGGGAGGAAGGATGCTTTAACCCTTTGCGCTCTCGAATGTGACTGAAGCGGGCGACACCGCTTGGATCGATGCGAACGATTTCGAACGGCGACAATATTTATTTGTGCTCGACTCTTTTATGCATATGTATCGTTTCGCGAATAGATTCGATGAGCTCTTTGCGTATAATCTATACCGAATGGTTAGATTTAATCTTTGACGAGTCTTTTTCGAGTTTTGGCGAGCGTCGGTATAATACAAAATAAGGTTAGTCGAGTTTTTGATTTTTGGGTTATCGAATAATCTCTATCCGTTGAGAAATAGAGAACGTGGTATGAGAAGATGAAAAGTAAGAATAATGAAATCCCCTGACAAACAAACGAGAATGCATCTTGCTAATTACTTTATTATTAAATCACTCGAAGCAACAAATGTAGACTTTAACATTCGACAAATTTTCTTTCTTTACATAAAGTACTAGAATTATAAATTAAAATATTAAAAATTAAATACATATTTCTTAGCAGTTGTCTTCTTCGTCGTAGGGAATCGAAAAATGCAAATTATTATTATATTATTATTAACAAGCAAGTCTTTAACGCCTTTTCCATCGATGTTATTTGAAAGGGAGACGAATTAAAATCGACAACGTGAAAGAACACGGGATGAAGTCGTTAAACGATCACGCGCCTTCGAGCAGAGGCCTCTAAGAAACGGAGAGTGTTAGTCGACCCGATCGAGAACTTCGAAGAAAGATCGAAGAAGAAGGGGAAGGGGAAGAAGAAGGAGCATGAATTAGAACTCATTTGGCAAAGTGTCGAGCGTGTAGCGAGTTTTGAGGAGGTCGTGGTGGGAGGGGCGGCGGAACTAAAAGCGAAAACGAGGATGGGAAGGGGGAGGGGGAGAGTGCGATAGGAGGAAAAGAGGTGGGGCCGAGTCGAACGGTGGGGAGGGGAGCGAGCTCGAGTTTGTTACTCCACCATCGAGAGTGTAGGTAACACCCTTTAATCGAGGAGATATATATTCTATATATTTCTTTCTTTCTACTTTACTTCGATCCTGATCTGACTGATTCGATCAAGAGACGAATTTAAATCGATGGCGAGGATTGTTAAAGGAGATTTGAACAAAGGCATGGGTTATTCGAATTATTACTTCGAACACGTTGGGAGAAAGTAAGAGTAGAGAGAAGAAGTGTATAAAATCTAGGGGAAATTAAATTTACTTCGTATTCGATAGGATAAAGATCGCAACGGTACGCGAGTCTTGAAGGAATATTTAATCCTTCATCCGGCTGTTGATCCACGAACGATACCTTCGAAATTCGAATTATATATTTCTCTGCGCCTAGGGGAAAATTTCCGTTTCGATTTTTTTCCCCGAGAACACGGTCGACGATGCTGGAAAAAGTATTTTCTTAAGGTTGATTCGATTTTTCGAGGAGAACGAAGAGAGAGAGGAAAGAAGAAAAGGCGGGTTGCTATACGAAGGGAGCGAAATTGTTCATTTTTTTTCTCTTCTCGCTTTCGTAAAATTCGTTCTGTGGAAGAATCTGAGAATTTCGCGGGAAACAATGCTTTGAGCGGCGAAACAATGCTCCTCGTTTTGTGTCCAAACTATCTCTCGAAGGAAACTAATTCGACCGTGGGGATAAAAGTAAGTGAAAGAAAAAGGAGGCTACGAGATTATTGTAACTAACAGGAAAGGAGAGTTTGAAAACTTTCGGATAAGAGTTATTCTTCTTTCTTTCGACTCTGCGGATGTCCGTAAATTTAGGGATATTTTAAATTTCCTCTATTTTCGAATTATCTTTACGCTTATGTATAGAATCGTGCTGAAACTTGAGTTCCAAAATCGTTTCTTGATTAAGTTAAAAGTGAACGAATTAACCAACAGCAAGATTTCATTCTAAGCAGATTCATTTAACTCGTCTACCTAGGGAATTTGATGAGAATAATAGGGATTCCGATATGCGTGCAAGTTAATTTTTCTAAATTTCAATCTGATAGATTCTTTTACTTTTTTCCATTAACTTTTTTTTGACAATTCATGGTTAAATCCACGTTCAATCACATAATTTAGGGAAATTTCTAGGGAACTGTTGAATAGCGTTTCCTCGATGTTAAAGACAAACAAATTAACCAGATTCCATTCCAACTATTGCAGATTTGTTTAACAAGTCAATTTGATGAGAATAATAGGAATTCCGATATTTTTATAAATTTTTTTTACTATTTTTTTTGCACCAATTCCTTCTCGACAATTGATATCTACAATTTATTATAAAATATAAATTTATTATTTAATCGTAATTTAGGGAAATTTCTAGGGAACTGTTCGGTAACGTTCCCTCGATGTTAAAGACAAACAAATTAACCAGATTCCATTCCAACTATTGCAGAAGATTTGTTTAACAAGTAAAGATTGTCACTCACTCTAGGGGATTTGATGAGAATAACAAGGATTCCGATATTTTTGCAAATTTCTTTTACTTTTTTCCAAATTAATTCCCTTTCGACAATCAATTAATCTCTACGATTTTATAACCGTAACTTGGGGAAATTTCTAGGGAATTTTGCGAATTTCAGAAACGACTCCGTCCCGAATTTTTCCTTCCCGTTTTTTTCCATGAAACTCGTCGAAACTCAACGCCGCCTCCTTCCATACATACGGAGCCTGTGTATCCGGTTTTCGGACTAATAATTTTGCGGCCAACTTCCTGCCCGTGATTGCCCAGGAAACTGGTAATGCGCGCGCGTCCCACGTAAACACGTAGAGGCTAGAGATTCGAATCGAACATCGTTTTCCAACGCTTTCCAGCGATGATTGCTTCTCGCGGGGAGCGGGTGGGGGGGGGGAGGAAGAGAAGGAGGAGGATCTTTCCTTTCTCTCTCGGCGTGAGAAGGAGAAACGTGTGACGGAGGAACGGAAGGAAGGAAGGAAATAGTTAATGGATCGAAATAAGAAGTTGAGTATTAATTGCACCTAATTGATTTGGGTGTTGGGTGTCTGAAGATGGATTCTCCTTTCGAGAATTTTCTAAGGGAGGAGGAAAGATTTTCCTGCAATTCTAAAATTACGCAAGGGATCGATAATTGATTTGATATGATATATAGAAACTTGGTGATTCCAAAATTACCTCGTCGCGCAAAGGAAATCGATAAACTGATAAATTATATTTTCAACCGCGTCCGAATTCAGCCGCGAATATTTAGCAAATATATATATATCTGTCGCGAATGTGAAAGTTAAGATGATTCGAGATTTAACGAAACTTGTACGAAAATAATCGAGAGAATAATTTTTCTTTTTTTCTTTTCGAGTCAAGTTATAATCACTTTGAAGAATATCGGCAATTTTTCGCCGTTTCGAGTCATTTCGTCACGATCAATTAATCAAGTTGATTTCTCGAAAGTTGATTTTCCCGCCATTTTTTTCACGCACGACCGAAAATCCTCTCTGATATCTATCCGCCCCAAGAACCGGATCTTCTTGCCGGGAATTATTTAACAATTCGATCGGGATGGCGTATTCGAAAATAGAACTCTTCTGCAGTTCGTTCGCATCGTCTCGAAATACCTCTTCCAAGCGAAAAACCATATTCGAAATATCGATGCGATGAAATCGTTAGAAGAAATTGTTAAAAGCGTCTTCCCCCTATTTTCTCTATCATTGGTAATAATAAATAACCAGATTTCCAAGTGTCTTGAACATGTACAATTTTTGATACAATTTTCGCTTTGTTGAATAGAGAGTCACCTTTTTGCTTGGAAATTTTTCACCGAGACTCATTTTTAAATCTCATATACACTTGACTTGAATCTATATTTTATTTTGCAATTAGATATAAAAAGCCGCCATATTATTCAATCTTATATTTAATTATTCGATAAATGATTGATAAAAAATTATTTTAATCTATAATTACAAATAATCCTTTTTCTTTTCTAAATTTTTAAAAAATTTCATTCCTTCCCAATCGAAATATATATATATAACATCTCTCTCGAAATTTAATCCAAACTCTCCACACTCGAGTATTAATCGATCAATTAAATCAATCGAGTAAGAAAGAATGAGATTCTCTCTCAAAAAAAAAAAAAATTAATTCCAATTCTTTTCCCTTCCCCTCTCTCCTCCCAAAAAAAGAAAAAATTCTCGCCGGAATTCGAATTAATAAAGCGGGAGGGGAAAAGAGTTTATCGGGATAGGCGCGAATATCGGGAGGAGGAGGGGGGAGGAGACAGCTGGAAAGCTCCGGGTAAATATCCAGAGTGGTTACGGTTAGCTGCACCTACGGTCGGTCGATACTCTAAACGGGGATAGAGATATACCCCCCTTTTTATTTAAAGCCGGGGAGAGACGGGGACGAGATAGGGCGGAGAGGGGATAGGGAAAAGGGGAGGGGCGGGGGAGCGACTGGAGGTGGAGGTTTCGCGCGAGAAGAAGGTGCATCGAGCGTGGAACGAGCCGAGGAGAACAGTTCACGCGTGCGAGAATATTCGAGCAGGGAGAGAGCGAGAGAGGTGGAGGGGAGGGCTTTCGATCTTTCGACCATGGAAAAGCTGGGATTCAATGGTGAACGGTTGAAAAAGATGGATCGAAATATATAGGGGATTGGAAATTGGTTACGTGTAATTTTTAGGAAAGATTTATCGTACAATAATTTTCCTTATTATAACAACATATATATATATATATATATATATATATATATATATATATATATATGTTGTTATAATAAGGAAAATTATTGTTCGTAGTTTTGTGTTTCTTGAACAATTAAAAAGAGCGAACGATAACAATATATAGGACGATTAAATACGTTGATCGTTGATTCTAAGTTTCATTCTCGAATCGAGAGTAAATAAAAATATAAAGTCTCGCTTGTAATTTCAGACAGATCTTCCTTTTCGTTACTTTCGATTATTATATCCAGCCTTATTGAACAGTTTTAAAGATCCTCATACAATAACGCGATTAAGTAAACGCGTTGAAATAGAGATATTTATTCGTCTCGACTCGAATTTAATTTAATATATCGAGTTTAAGCCAGTTCTCTTAATCTTATCCTGTCGCATTGGCTCGCATACGAATTGGAAATTTATTGTAATTTTAAAAGATCTATCGTTTCTAATAGCAAGTGGAATGGAAAGATTTTTCTTCTCCTATTATTATTCCTATCTATATACCGATTTTCAACATGGTCCTATATCGAACAAATGTCTTAAATTTTAATAAAAATTGTTAGATTATTCGAAGAAACAATTTCTCTTTTTTTTCAGCAAATTAAATTTTCCTCGAACGAATGATCGATTAACGATTTATATCGACCTAATTTGAAAATCTAAAAAAAAGAAAAAAGAAAGAAAAAAGACTAAAGAAAGATCTCTAACAAGATTAATAACCATGCTCCATCCACACCGTATGCGAGATATGGCGGATAAATGGCTCTCTCTCCCCCCTCCTCAAGATCTTCCCAAGTTTCTCGATAGATAAGAAACGGTGGTCGTTGAGAGGGTGGCCGCCTGTTTGCCCTGCACGCGTGACAGAAGTGGGCCGTTAACAAAGAGCGGAAGAAGAAGGGGAGGGGGAAGAGAGAGAAGAAGGAGGAGGAGTGGAAACAGAGGATGGCACTTGGCCGGTGAGAAGAGAAATGAAAGCCCCGGTTTGCATAAAACCTCCATTTACTTCGTTGGATTTGTCGTGGCTGTGCCGCGACGTGACAAATTTTCGATTGTGTGTGCACGCCTCCATTTTCGGCGTCTCTATCCCCCCCTCCCTCCGCCGAGAGGACACTCGCGTTCCTCTCTCTGCGATCCCTCTGTGAAACGGAAAGGAGAGTTGAGAAAGAAGAGAGAGGGAGATACTTTGCTTTTGGCCGAAAGAGTTATCGATTATCCCCCCTCTTTTTCATTCTAAATTTCTAAAAATCGGTGATACGATTCGATGTATAAAGGGAGAATTCCAAATATCCTACGAATAATATGGACAAATTCGAAAAATTGGAGAAAAGAGAGATCGAAGAAATGCGAATTCGCAAGAAGGATGTGAATTTTGGGAATGTTTTGTTGAAAGGGAGAGTGGAGGGATCTAATTTAATTTAAAAAAATTCGTTATAAAAGGAATCGACACGAGGTGACGAATTTTGTTGAACGAGATAGGACGAAGGATATATATTTAACGAAGAAACGTTATAAATTTTTAATCGATGTCCAATCTCTGTTTCGATAAAACGTAAGAAGATGTAAAAAAAAAAAGGATGCTGGAAAGGATAATTGGGTCGCTTTAAGAAGGGGGTAACCGGGATAAAAAAAGAGTCGATCGAGGCTATTTCCTTCTCCTTCTACCCGAACGCGAAATATTCGTCTGGAAAGTCTGGCGTCACGGGGAGGAAGGAGGAGGAGGAGGAGGAGGGAGAGGGGTTAAAGTGCACCCGTTTATGATGCCAGCCTTCCGCCGCCGGCAGACTGCGATCGACCTCGATGGAACTTGTACTTGAACTTTTCTTACCGTTAAATTACTCCTCCTTCTCCTCCTTTTTCCCCTCCCCCTCCGACTCCACTCGTCGCGCTTGATCTTATTATACAAGAAAACTCCAACTCCCGCGAAAGTGAATAATTCTTTGAACAAGTACGTCGAATCATATGGTCGTTCAAATTTTCACTAGAAAATCACTAGATAGATAAATTCGATTGATTGACATATTCGCATTTTCTCTCCATATAATCATGTATAAATGAAAAAAAGGAGGAAAGGAATTACAGTATAATAATCAGAAAGCGAATAATTCTTTAATATCGTCATTCGAATTTCCACTAGAAAGATAACCTTTAAACGATTCAACGCTTTTACATATTTTTCCATCTTTGCGCATTTTTCCCCACATAATAAATAAAACAAGGGAGAAAAAGAATTGTACGGTGTAATTAGAAATAACGGTGAAACGATGGAAACACTTTCTTGAAACTCTATCTTGTACTTGATTTTATTAAGAAAACTTTCGCGAAAGTGAATAATTCTTTAATGAAACATACGTAGTATATCGTCGTTCAAATTTTCACTAGAAAATCACCAGATAGATAAACTTCGATCGATTGATTTTAAATACCTTTCTATATATTTTTCTCCACATAATCGTGTATAAATAAGGATGGAAAGAAATAACAATACAGTAATTAGAAAACGAATAATTCTTTGATATCATTCATCAAATTTCCACTAGAAAGTCACTAGATAGATAAACATTCAACGCGTTTACATATTCGCATTTTTCCCACGCATAATCGCGTACAAATAAAATAAAAGGGGAGGAGGAAAAAGAAATTGTACGGTGTAATTAGAAATAACGATGAAAGTATTGAAACCCTTTCTTTCTTTCTTATACTTGATTTTACTAAGAAAACTTTCGCGAAAGTGAATAATTCTTTAAACATAACGGATATCATCGTTCAAATTTTCACTAGAAAATTACCAGACAGATAAACTTCGATTGATTTTAAGTATCTTTTTATATGTCTTTCTCCACACAATCGTGTATAAATAAGGAGGAAATGAATTACAGCACATAATTCTTTGATATCATCATTCATCAAATTTCCACTAAAAAGTCACTAGATAGACAAACATTCAACGCATTTACATATTCGCATTTTTCCCACGCGTAATCGCGTACAAATAAAATAAGAGGGGAGGAGGAGAAAGGAATTGTACGGTGTAATTAGAAATAATAGCGGTACGGAACGATTAAAATGCGCTCGAGTCGGCGCTCAAAGTCCCAGTTAGGAAACAAGGCGGAAAGCCAAGAGGCGAGACAATTTAGAAGGGAAGGTGGAAACAATCGCTGAAACGGGCGCCAACTCGAATCGACGACGATCCTCCCATCTGTGCTGTGGTAAGGAGGTAAGAAGGAGAAGAAGGGGAAGTGGCGGAGTGCTCTCGAATTTTTAAAGGCTTTAGGGAACCACGGCCCGGCGGCTTGTTAGAGTTCCGTGAAATTAAGTCCGCTCAACGAGTACGAGTTAGAGGGAATTTAACGAGCTCTTTCTCTTTCTCTCTCTCTCTCTCTCTCTCTCTCTGCTCGAAGCTCGACCCAGGCAGAGAATTTTCCCGCGCTTTTCTCCGCTTTTCCCTGCAAAAGGAGAAATAGATCACCGTTCTGAACAGCGATTTGATTAAATTTCGAAAGGAAAAAAAAAGAAGAGAAAAGAAAAGTAGAGTAGATTTAAGAAGAATCGTTGACATGTTGTCTCGCGATAAGGAGAGCCGAGTTTGAGAGGAGGAGGAGGAGGAGTGAAATTCTCGAGGGACGGAGAGAGGGCGTTCTTGGAGAATCTTGGAGAAGGATGGAAATGAAAATTTCGGAGGGGGGGGGGTAGAATCGCTCTAAGATGGAAATACAAACGAAAGTCGAAATCGTTGAAACTTTGTTATGCACGAGGTGGAAGACTCGAGACTCGAGGGGTTGAGAAGAATGGAAATTTGAGAAAAAAAAAATTGCAGGAAGATTTAAAAATTCTGAAACTCTAAATAAATGGAGGTTAGAATTTGAGATTGGAATTTATTGGAAAATGAATAAATCTCTCCACGATAAATTCTATTGATCGCGAGGAGTAGGAAGAAAAAGAAGAAGAATTTTTCGCTGGAAGAAGAGTGGATAAAGTTTTTAGATAAAAATCTGTTTGGAATTTTTTCCTTGGGGAAGGGGAGGGGGTTCGACTTCTTGGTCGATTTATTAATACTTTTATCGTCTTCCTCCTCCTCCTCCTGTCGCGATCAGAATTCAGAGAGATTAAGGGGGGGGGGGGAAGAGAGGCTTCTTGGGAAACTTGCTACGAAAGTTCTTCGTCTCTCTCTCTCTCTCCCCCCTCCCTCCTCACTTCGCTTGACACTCGACGTTCGTAGAAAAAGTTCTCGTTGAAAAAGTTCGAATGTATCGTGTTTCCTCCTTTCTTTCTTTCGACCGCCTATCGCGTAAGGATAGCACGTAACGTTTTTCAATTAATTTGTCGAACTTTTTTCCAGTTCTTCTCAGTTTTACTTCTTCTGGACGCGTAAATTTCGCCCTTCCATTCCTATCTATCCGAAACTCGGGTGGTGCTTGGATGTAGACAGTTATCGAATACACAAAAAATTTTGAAATTTTGAAACGGAACTTAATATTTTTCTTCGTTTTACGGAAAAATCTCTCGTACCTTTTCTTTTTTTTTTAACTTTTCTAATTTCTCGATTTTCGCACGGTTTAACCACGTTTTATCATTTCATAGAATTTTACAATACGAGCTCTTAACTGAATTTCGGGGAAAAAAGACGCAATTTTCTTAAATTTCGCGAATTATCCGAGCAGAAAGAGGGATTATTGATAATCACGTATACAATTTTACAATATTGCCAATCTTTCAATAATTCTTTTAAATCTCGTAAAAAAAAAATAAAATATAATATAAAGAAGAAGGATCGATCAAACCTCATCTCCCCAACCATCTTCTTGTCTAACTACTAACTTCCTACTCTCCTCAGGCTGGGCTGATCCCCGAGCAAGGGGGGACACACCGACGACGTACTCTTCTCCCTGCGGAGCGGGAAAAGAAGAGGGGAAGAGGGGAGATGACGCTCGACGCGGGAAGAGGAAGCACGAAGGACGGACGGACGACCCTCGAGGGAAACGAGTTGGCTGACACCGTCAGATAACTTTCGATCTTCCCCTCCTCGCTCCCTCTCTCCCCTTCCCCTACCCTTTCTCCAAAAAAAAGAAAGATCAAGAGAGAGAGCGGACAGCCAGAGCCTTCGAAACAAACTCCCCCCTCCTCCTCTCGAAGAACAAGACCCAGATCCTCTCCTCCAAGTCCACAGACAGAGAGAGAGAGAAAGGAGTCTAGTGAGATGAAGTACAGACGGATGGATGGATAAATAGACGGAGAGAAGAGGAGAGAAAGATGAGCCAGCGGCCCCTCGCCCGGATGCTGGTGCTGCTTGTGTCCCTTCACCGGCTCTCCATATACGGGGGCAGCCATTGGAGGCCGGGTAGGAGCGAGTCGGTGGTGATTCCGGGGGACATTGTGCTGGGCGGTCTGTTCCCCGTGCACGAGAAGGGGGGCGCCTCGTGCGGGCCGAACGTGTACAACCGGGGGGTGCAGCGGCTCGAGGCGATGCTGTTCGCCGTCGACCAGATAAACAGGGACGAGGGGATATTACCAGGGATCACTATAGGGGTGCACATTTTGGACACGTGCGGCCGGGACACGTACGCCCTTAACCAGAGCCTGCACTTCGTGAGGGCGTCGTTGTCGAACCTGGACATGAGCGTGCTCGAGTGCGCGGACAGGTCGGCGCCGAGGGTCAAGAAGACGGCGAGCGCCGGCCCAATATTCGGCGTGATAGGGGGGTCTTACAGCTCCGTGTCGTTGCAGGTTGCAAATCTGCTCAGACTGTTCCATATCCCTCAGATCTCGCCCGCCTCCACGGCCAAGGCGCTCAGCGACAAGACCAGGTGACTCTCTCTCTTTCTTCTCGGAAGGTGGCGGAGTTTGGCGGTTGAAATGGATTTCTCAGATTTTTTGGACCTTGGCGTTGGAATGGTTGACGTACCGAATGGTTAGATTCGATTTTCGACGAGTACTTTTTCGAGTTTTGGGTAAAATGAGATTTGTTGCAGCGAGGGTCGGTTCGTTATCGATATAATTTCTATCCGGTGAGAAATTGAGGGGATAAAAATTTTTCGATAATTTAATTTTGAATTTGAGAATGTTTTTTAGTTTCGATAATAAATTTTTATCACGATTTTTAAATTGCAATATTCTTAATCAAATACGTTCCTACGAAGAGATGGGCGAAAGTTATTCGAAGCATCGAACTACAATTAATAATAAAAAAAGAAAAATAAAATTCATCGAAGAATCTTTTCTTCTTTGAAAGAATTCTATTTCTCGCCAAATACATCCAAAACTTTTACGAAAAGCAGAAAAAAAAATTAAAGATAAAGTTATTCAAAGTATATACACAGATAGAATTAATAATAATAAAAGAAAGGAAACGAGAAGGAGAAATATAATCTTTAAAATCGTTGGACGATCGTCAGGTTCGACTATTTCGCGAGGACGGTTCCACCGGACACGTTCCAATCGATCGCGTTGGTCGACGTGGTGAAGAGCGCCAACTGGTCCTACGTCTCGACCGTGTACTCGGAGGGCAGTTACGGCGAATACGGGATCGAGGTGTTCACGCGGGAGGCGACCGAGCGCAACGTGTGCATAGCCGCCGCTGTCAAAGTGCCGAGCGCGGCCGACGATCGCATGTTCGACGACATAATCCAAAGATTGAGCAAGAAGGCGAACGCGCGGGCCGTGGTGCTGTTCACGCGTGCCGAGGACGCGAGAGGGATCCTCGAGGCTGCGAGGAGGTCGAACCTGAGCCAGCCATTCCAATGGCTGGCCAGCGACGGTTGGGGCAGGCAGATCAAGCTCGTCGAGGGCCTCGAGGAGGAGGCCGAGGGCGCCATCACGGTCGAGCTCCAATCCGAGAATATTCCCGGCTTCGACGACTACATGGCCTCCCTGACCCCCGACACCAATCGCCGAAACCCGTGGTTCAGCGAGTATTGGGAGGAGGTGTTCGACTGCCTCCTCAAAAAGGAACGGAAAGGACCAATCCAAACGACCCTCAACGCCACAACGCTCTTCTGCCCCCCCAACCTCAGACTAACCTCCGAAAGGGGTTACGAGCAAGAGTCCAAGGTCCAATTCGTGGTCGACGCGGTGTACGCCTTCGCGCTGGCCCTCCACAACCTCCAGAGGGACGTGTGCTCGAAACTCGAGGGCCTCTGCCCCTCCATGGCCAACTACGACCGTGGCGTCTTCTACAGGAATTACCTCCTCAACGTCTCCTTCACAGGTAAGAATTTTGTATGTGTGTGCGCATGCGTGTGTGCGTGTGCATATGTAATGCAGTGTAATGTAGCGTAGTGTAATTTAGTATAATATAGTATAGTATAGTATAGTATAGTATAGTACAGTAATAATAATAATATAGTGTAGTGTAATGTAGTGTAGTGTAGCATAGCGGAGTATAGCGCAGTGTAGTGTAGTGTAGAGCAGTGTAGTGTAGTGTAGTGTAGCGCAGTGTAGTGTAGTGTAGTGTAGTGTAGTGTAGTGTAGTGTAGTGTAGTGTAGTGTAGTGTAGTGTAGTGTAGTGTAGTGTAGTGTAGCGCAGTGTAGTGTAGTGTAGTGTAGTGTAGTGTAGTGTAGTGTAGTGTAGTGTAGTGTAGTGTAGTGTAGTGTAGTGTAGTGTAGCACAGTGTGGTGTAGTGTGGTCTAGTGTAGTGTAGTATAGTGTAGTGCAGTGTAGTGTAGCGTAACGTAGCGCAGTGTAGCGCAGTGTAGTGTAATATAATATAATATAATATAGTGTAGTATAGTGTAGTGTAGTATAGCGTAGTGTAGTGTAGCGTAGTGTAGCATAGCATAGTGTAGTGCAGTATAATGTAATTTAGTATAATATAATATAGTGTAGTGTAGTGTAGTGTAGTGTAGTGTAGCGTAACATAACGTAGTGTAGTGTAATGATGTAATATAACGTAGTATAGTGTACTGTAACGTAGCATAACGTAGTGTAGTGTAATATAATGTAGTATAGTGTAGTATAATGTAATATATTGTAGTGTAATGTAATGTAGCGTAATGGGTGCGTGCGTGGAGGAACAATGGAGAGCGGGAGGAATTCGAATATTCGGATATTTGTCCTTTGATCCTCCCCTCCTCGAGCAATAAACGCGGGCGCGATTCGCGGCGCATACGCACGCTTTTGTACGAGGCGAGAGCGAGGGGATAATATCGAACGACAAAAAGAAAGAAAAAAAAAAAAAAAGGTGCACCGAAGGTGCAAGGAAGGCATTGACATTGGAGAGGGGGGAGGGGAGGCGTGAGAGAATCCGATATGAAATTTCACGGGCCACCTGCATAGCTTAACTGCTCGTGGCTGCTCTTTGAGAACGAGGGATAATTCGTGGGAAGGGAGTCGATGCTGTTTTCATCTCTCGGTATTTCGCGCTTGATTGAGTTTTACTTTGGGCGGAGGGAAAGGGAGGGGGAGGAGGGGGTGATATTAGAATTTGCGATTCTAGAGGCTCGTGGCCTCTTCTTTCGATGCATGCATACGCGAGCGAAATATCAACGTGCCGAGTTTTCGAGTCTCGAGAAACGAGATGGAACGACGTAAATGTGAAATAATAAATAATCGTTGTCGATTTCGATATTCGAGAAATGAAAAATGAAAAACGTTGATTCTTGCGCGCGGTATTTTATAAAAAAAAAAAAATATTAAACAAAACAATGGATGTTCGCAAACTTGTATCAAATATGGGGAAGTAATTGTGGAAGAAAATAATTGTTTCGATTTTTTGAACAACTCTCCATCGGGGAAATTGTTTTCAAGCGTATCAAGCTGAAAAAAAAAGTTACTATCCTCAAATATCCCCGTTGATTTTCATCAAAAATCATTTATCAAAAAAATCAAAGAAAGTACATGAGAATTCAGACTACTCACGCTTATCATATAACATATAGAATATAATACAGTCGTCGATTGATTATTACGTTAATCTTTTTAAATTTCACTTTAGTACCAAAAAAAAAAAGAAAAAAAGTCTTAAACTTTACTTTAATTTACTCAAAGATAAATAAATTATCAGCTTTGTTTTTTGTTAAAACAAAAATTCCACACTTTCGATTCGTACACATTAATCACCGCGAATACCCGCACCGTGACAAATTGTATCGCTTAGGGCCCCCGCCCCCTAATCACGTGAACAGCATGAAAGTTCGTTTCGCGGAGACCGAGCCATTTCAAGCATTTCCCCCGAGGTCGATGCATTCCCGAATCGAGCAGATGGGAATCCATCCGAACGCTGGAACGAATTCTCAGCGTGACCGAGGGGGGGAGGGAGAGAGAGGGAGGGAGGGAAGGGCGCAATTTTTGGCGCTGGATCGCAGTTCACGAGGCCGCGAGATTTTTTTTTCTTTCTTTCTTTCTTTCTTTCTTTTAGAAAGAGAGAGATAAAAGATAAAAAATCCGGGGAGGAGGGAAAGGGTTGAAGAGAGGAGAGGAGAAGGGATGTCCGAGAGAGGTTGACAGTTGGATGATAGACAGGTAGAGAGAAAGGGGGAGAGGGAGAAAGGTGGGGGTGGTGGTAGTATCACAGGGAGATCGTGCTGTATCGATCCTAAATGTGCAGTCCAAGGCCATTGTTTTTTTTTCTTCCTTTTTTTTTTCTTTTTTCCCCTCCCGTTTATCAGACGCGAATGCGTGACGAATACGTTAGATGGGGCAAGAGAGAAATAATGCATTCATCTTCTCTCTTCCCCCTCCCTTTTTTCACTTTCTCTCGTCCTTCGTGAAAAAACGATGTACGTTCATACATCCGGAATATATATATAATTTTTTTCTTTTCAATATACGACGAAGTAACGCGTTTCCCTGTTTCTTCCCTTCATCGTTTACGATGAAGCGACAAAAGTTTGCAGCAATCGTAGTTTCTTCTCTATTCTTCGCGGGATCGCTTCGAAGCTTCACTTCTTCGATTTTTCAAAAGAAGGATGCGCGAAAATTATTCTCCCCCTTTTTTTAATCGATGCATAACAACAACACCTTCCATCCCCTTCCCTTTCTCCACTTACGCGCCACCGTGGATAAAATGCATGGATTACATACGCGGCCCGATATCTCGAATCGAATCGGTGACGGCCGCGTTATCGATTCGACCCGTGTGTGGCTCGCTGCGATTTCTACAAAATTCGAACAGCGCGAGAAATAAAGATATCGAAAGATTTCTTCCTTACCGACCCAACCGCAGATCGCGAAATAAAAGAAACGAAATTTTTTATTTTTCTTCCTCCTCTCGGAAAGAAGGAAGCTCGTTTATTTCAAGATTTTATCGAAATCTCTTTTCGTTTTTTCGTTCCTAATTGGCGATAATTATTAAGCTTGATATTATTTTACACGTGCATAATTATCGTATATCGTGATGTTTTATTTTTCCATCATGGATCGAACGAGAAGTTTCTTGAACAAAATTACGCGAAAGATTCTCAACTTTCGTTTTTCTCGTCGATGAAACGAGAAACTTGCAAACTTTTTACGTTTTTTACACTAATTTTCTAATTCGCATAAACAAACAAAAATTTTATCCTCGACAATGAAACGAAGATCATTTTACATTCGTTTCGTGTTTCTTTTTTATACGATCAAATAAACACCCATAAAAACTCGTCGTAAAAATCGTATCTGCAAAGTTTCGTTCGCGTATACACGAAAAGACTAACGAAAATATCCCGACAATCTTCCTTCGTTTCTCCGTCGCGTAATTGTATCATGAAATTAAAGAAGAATTAAAAGATTCTGCATCGAATGTGCATAACTGCGTAAAAAACGGGACGACGAATGAACGAGGTGAAAAAATATCCGTCACGCTCTCACCTAATCTGATACAATCAACTCCGCTAATGAAGCAATGCATTAGGTGGCTGATTGCCTCCATTCTGCACATGGTAAAAACTGTATACAACAACGCTGTATATTTCTTTAATTCGCTTGGAAAATTTTCGATATCTTTCGAGGATGGAAAAATTTTTAATTTTCTTTTTTTTTTTTTTTCTATTTGCAGAATATTAGATAATTTCTCGATTTCGATCTCAAATCGATCGTTAACGAAGCTGTTGATCGAGATAAAATTTTTCTCCTTCCTTTCTCGTGTAACGTAATAAAAAAAAAAATCGAGGATGGACGAATCGTGTTGAAAACTCGAGAGAATATAATTTCAATCGGTTATCGAGTTGTCCAATATAAGGGCAGACGCGTAGCAGCCGATAATTAAAAAAAAAATAAAACTGTGTTAAATCTCTAACGAAACGATTTTTCCATGCAACGAAATGGAAGATGATGAGATACTCTCCTGTATATATATATATATATATATATCGATCTTGGCCTTGAACCGATGCTTTCTGGAGAGATCCTCCCAGTCGTAGAACAACTTAACTGTCAACGATAAACAATTCTGAAGAGGGAATTCACAGCCTGAACCTCTTTCTATACAAGAGCATCGATCATCTTCCCTTTAGACGATCAACTCGAGACAAATCCAGCTATCCTATGAAACAATTATACTCAGGGAGTAGACAAGCTTGACAATAGTGGCGAGGATCCTAGTGTATTGCAACCAGTGATAGGGAAAATTTAACCAAGTCCAAGTTACGTGTAAACTTAAACTCCCTAAATAAGCTCCCTAATGCTTCGATAATTTAAAATCGTAATAACAAAAATTAGAAATAATTGCAGTGACAAAACAGTTGAAGTTAGGTTAGGTTATACGAAAAACGGATCAATATATATATATAAAACAACTAATGAAGTAAATATTATTCGAGCATTTTAACAAGTAATTTCTTAAATTGACTTTATTTGTTCAAACTGGACTTGTAATCTCTTCTCCCCATTTTTTCGAAATACGAATGTTCGAAATTGTTTCAGACACGGCGGGAAGCGAGGTGAAGTTCGACGAGCACGGAGACGGATTGGCACGATACGAGATTCTCAACTTCCGGAAATCGGAGCATAACGGCACCAACGGTTATCAGTATCAGGCAAGTGAGAACACACGTTCTTTTTTTCATTATTCGAAACTTTCTTTTTTTTTACGTTTTTTTTTTCCCCTCTCAGCCGAGCAAAAATCCAGGCGAAAGTTTCTGGTTCATGCTCGTTCGAATATAGAGAAGAATCTTTCTATTATTATTGGGTTTAAACGAGGAAAGAGGAGAGAGAATTATAGTTGGAGGAAGTTTGGGGCCGGTGTGAAGAACTGCTATAAATTGTAATAATCCCGTTGGCTCTCCGTTAGGGAATTGCAGTTAGCACGATTGAATTTCATCTTCTATTTTTAACCTGCTTTATCGTATTCCTTCGGGATTATTAAACCGCTTTACGATTAATTTCCTCTTCCACTTAGAGGTTAGATTCTTTTTTTCTTCCTCTTCAAAAGAAGAATTTTTTCAATCACACTTTCGAGTAAGTGAGTAAATTTCCTTCCATCTCCCCGAGGTTGAGATGAAATTCTTCGTTTTCGAATCGTTTAAAATTAAAATCTCTCCACTCATTTTTTAGAGAAAAATTCATTTTTAATCCCATACAAAAATTCTCTTCTTTTGATATACAATATTTTTAAAAAATTGTAAATTTGAAACGAAATTTTCCCTGATTCTCTTGCATCTAAAATTAACGACTTGTTTTTTCGATAAAAATCGTAAATCGTCAGACTCGTGTTTCGAACGATAAAGCAGCGGGTATAAATTGCAACGCGACCTTCCCCCTTCCACCAACATGGACGCTTACTTATCTAGGATGAAATATAACTCTCTCTTTCTCTTTCTCTCTCTCACGTTGAATCGTCAAGATGCGCGAGTTTTATTCGGTGATGGAGAAAATTTAATAGTTCAAAACGTAACACAATAATAATTGCGAATAATACTGTCAAACAATCAACGACCAAAATTAGACAAATCAATTATAACAGCTACGAATAATGTTATAAAAGTAACTTTATTTTTAACTAGTTATTGGACTTTTCAATGTCCAATTTTAACATCAGTGCAGAGTTTCGCATAGGGGAAAAAAGAAAAAGAGGTGTATCTAACGATAACGGATCCAACAAAAAGTTCAATATATATATATTCTTTTTTAGGTTAAAACAAAAAATAATTTAAAAATACAAAGACAACTTTATTTTTAACTAGTTACTTTTTAACTGGTGCCCAACTTTGGTACCAATGCGGATTACTCGTATAGGGGAAAAAAGAAAAAGAGATATACACGACGTTTGTGCGTATATCTCTGATTATCGAAGTGTGATATATCTAAACGAGAAGAGATACAACGGAGGAAATATTTTCTGAAAAAAAAATAATAACGAAAAAAAGAAACGGTATATCGTACATACATTCTTTTTTTAGGTTGGAAAAAATTTCTTCCCCGGGGGAATGAATTCTTTTCCGAATTTTGTACTATTTCGGTAGAGCAGAGTTACAACAGAGTGCTCAGAATTGAAATCGCGGTATCTCGTTTCGAGCGTCCACTCGACTGCCCCGTCCAATAGACTTCAACCCGAAATTTCAACGTCGATCAACGCTCGTCCTCGAAACAAGCTATGCCATCCTCTGTTTCCCGAAAATTCTACAATTTCCACCATGATCGATGTGAAACGTGATCCGTGACACGGATTTTTCGAATTCTCAAATTTTACCGAATTCGAAGATAAAATTATTGAAAATTAAGACGAGATAAAATATTTAGGAGAGAGAGAGAGAGAAAGAGAAAGAAAGAGATATTCTTTCAAATTGAATGAAACATCACAACAAGGAATCCATTGTTTAAAAATTAAGATACAAGAGAAATGAACAAAGAATCGTGGATCAAAACTATTTAAAAATTCATTGCTTCTTGATTCTTGAATTAATAATTACGATAAAATTAAATCATTCGTGAGAAAGAAATCCAAAAAAATCTTCATTCTGTATAATTAAAAATCCTATTAAAGATCGTTCGTTTCGACTTCCTAAATAAAAAAAAAAAAAATCATTCGTTCAAACAAAGATTCAAAAATTTCCCTTGAATTAAAACCGCTACAAAATTAAAGATTTCGTTTCGTTGACTTCGATTCCCACATTAAATAAAAAAAAAAGATCGACGACCTACGAAACCTTCGATCAAAAATCTTTGACATCTTCGAAAAAAAAAATCGTCATACACGCGAAAATCGATACATAATCGTGCGTACACGTATTTTTCAGGTGGTGGGCAAATGGTTCAACTCGCTGGACATCCGCACCGAGGAGCTGGTCTGGGCACGGGGTACCAAGGACATACCGATCTCCGCGTGCTCCCTACCCTGCGAGCCAGGTATGATAAAGAAGCAACAGGGTGACACTTGTTGCTGGGTGTGCGACCAGTGCGAGGAGTACGAGTACGTGCACGACGAGTACACCTGCATGGACTGCGGGCCTGGCAAGTGGCCGCACGAGGACAAGAGGGGTTGCTACCAGCTGGCGATCAATCACATCAGGTGGAACAGCGCGTTCGCGATCGCCCCTGCTGTGATCTCGTGCCTGGGTATCGTGGCAACTATGGCGGTCGCGTGCCTCCTGTTCCACCACAGGGACACTCCTGTAGTGAGGGCGTCCGGCCGCGAACTGACCATCATCCTGCTGGCGGGGGTACTCGTCTGCTATTTGAACACGTTCCTCCTCTTGGCCACGCCCACCACCGTCACCTGCATACTGCAGAGGTTCGGTGTCGGAGTGAGCTTCAGCGCGGTGTACGGGGCGCTGTTGACCAAGACGAACAGAATCGCGAGGATCTTCGACTCGGCGTCGAGGACCGCGGTCAGGCCCAGGTACATCAGTCCCGCGTCCCAGGTGTGCATCGCGGCAGCTCTCATCGCGTTACAGGTGAGTATGTGTACGGTGAGTCGGGCTTTCCAATTATCCATGGTATAATGGCATCTCGTATCTGTATGGGTGTATGGGGATTTGGAAAAATAGGAAAATTTCTGATCGAGCGATTTCATGGAATTTGGAATGGGTTAGAAAATTTATGGTTCAATTATTTGGGATTTAAAGTTAACTTCCTTCGCTTTTTCTCCTCTCAAAAAAAGAAAAAAATTGTAATTTCAGATCGTGCTGACGCTGGTGTGGATGATCATCGAGCCACCGGGCACGAGATTCTTCTATCCGGATCGTAAGCAGGTGATCCTCAAGTGCAACATCCAGGACATGAGCTTCCTTTTCTCCCAGTTGTACAACGCGTTGCTGATCCTGATCTCGACCGTGTACGCGGTGAAGACGCGGAAAATACCGGAGAACTTCAACGAGAGCAAGTTCATCGGCTTCACCATGTACACAACTTGCATCATATGGCTGGCATTCGTCCCGATCTACTTTGGAACCGGGAACGCGCACGAGACACAGATCACCACCCTTTGCGTTGCCATCAGCCTGAGCGCGACCGTCACACTCGTTTGCCTTTATTCCCCCAAGATATACATCATCCTCTTCCAACCGGACAAAAATATCCGGAGGAAGGTCACCATGGGAGATAAGTCGAAAAAACAGGGAAGCAGCGCCGGCACCTCTTCCATCACCAAATGTGAGTTTAGTTAAAAAATTGACAACCATATATATATATTTCTTCTATCACCAAATGTATAATTAAATGTAAAGAGTATAGTTAAATATTGTGGTTGAAAAACGAGGAATCATGTATGTATAAATGAATACATTTGTTCCTTTAGTACATGTAATAGTATAGTTAAATATTGTGGTTGAAAAACGAGGAACCAAAATGTATTCGTTTAAAAGAATAATTCGAAAGATGATTGATTTATATATACATATATATATATACATTGAAAAATTCGTTTGACTGGTGGAAAACGATTAAATCTCTTTTCATGATAAATTATCGATCGATGAAAATGGGAGGGAAGGATGATTTATCTACTGCGAGATATACGTGTATTCCAATATAAAATATCGTCTCTGAGTCTGCAGAGATCAGTGGCCAAGATAAGCAAACGGTCGCAAACGGTGGACGTATTGATTGCGCATTATACGTGTTACATGCATTACTACTCGCACGCATAAATTCAGTTCCCTAAACGAAAATTTTTTAAAACAATTATCCCAAACATAAAACGAAAGGGGAAACCTCGGTGATGAATCATCAAATTGCCAAGATTGAGATTCTATTTAAAAAAAAAAAACGATCCCATAAAACGAAACGCGAAATACAATATAGCATAGATGTTCCATTTTTAGAAAATGGAACAAGGTGTAGGCTAATAATAATCCGAATCCGACTCGACTCGCAAAATTACGAAGAGAATGACCGAAAACACCGATGGTGGCGAACGCCTCGGCACGCCGCCAACATCTTGTAACACTGCCTCTCCTCGCTCAACGACCGTTATCTTCTCGTACTTTCTTCGTGAGGATCGAGTTCGCAACTCGCGTAACCTGATCCCTAAGGTCGAGCCATATAAATAGAAGATTGTTATTCGCCGATTCGAGCGTGGGACACGAAAGTTTTGAAATTTGAAGTTTTAAATTTAAGAATTCAATGACGGATGATCGTTGGAAGGAAAGGTGGAAATTAAGAAATCCAGAGATGGACAGAGAAATTTTTCTCGATGATTCCACACTTTATTCGGATGAGAAAGGTAATCTCCCCTCTTCTTTGAACAATCGCTAATTTCTTTTTTACTTCGCTCGATGTCGTTTCTCTCGAGTCTGAAATAATGCTTAACACGATATCGGTGGATTCTCCATCCAATTTCCATATGGAAATCGATTCCTCCATTACCATTGTCCCTTACACGTAATTACATGGGTTAGTTACACGGACGTGCAAGGATTACTGTTCACGCTGCGCTAAATTATTAATTCTCGGATCTGCCACGTCTCTCTTCCCCTCTCCCTCTTCACTCCCTCTCTCCTCCTCTCTCGAAATATCCTCACGAGAAAAAGGGAGCGGAGTCTCTGCTGATGAGCTGGTCATCTTTCGAATCGTCTTCGAAAAATTATATTCTTTCTTGATTGATTTATAAGGTCCAGAGGGAGAAGCTCGAATAATCAAGAACTAATAAGAATACTTTTACACAGAATTTATAATTTCTTTCTTGCTGTAGCCTGAAACGCTACTTTACTTCATTTTTTTCAAAGATTCGTTTGACGCTTTGTTTTAAATAATATTCCTCAATCCCTTGGTGTTCCTCGTACATTAAAGGGAAGTCATTTCGCCGCAGTTACTCGCACCATTACTCCACAGCGAGAGTGCAATTTACGTGTGGAATTTCGCGAGAATCGTTAGTCGTCGCTGGTTGCCAACTCCCCTCCTCCTTTCCTCCGTTTCCCTCCCGATATTACGAGATATTAAATTTTCAAAGGCGGCCGTTTTCGAAAATTTCGAAACGATAGATTCTCTAAATGGGAGAGAGAAAGAGAGAGAGATGACTCGTCTAAAATCAAGGCTTCTCCTCGCCAGGATCGATCAGCCGGAATGTATTATTAACTGCGTACTAATTATCCGCTCGTTACTGGATAGGAGGAGTCGAAACACGGTTAATATCGCGTATAAGGTAGGGAAATATCGTCTCGATCGAACCTCTTAACGCTAATTACGATCGACATTTTTCTCTCTCGAGGGAGAACTTGGTCTCGCACCATCTACTGGTATCAAAACGATCGACATCGAATAACAATGTTTCCTGTCACTTTCTTTTTTTCCTTTTTTTTTTTTTTTAACTTCGAACAATCGATACGTCACGCCGCTCTTATCACACGTCCGATACGCGATCGGTAATTTTAGAATTTTTCCATCCTCGTCAATCATCCATTCCTTTATCTATTTTTCCCTCTCGTACGTTTCCGTTTCGATCGAACAATTTAATAATACGAACGGTTGTTCCTCGATCGAATCTGTTTCGTTCGAAGAAAAAAACTTCTAACAGGATGAAACCAACGCCGGTTTTAAAAAACGGGAAGATTCCACTTCTCTCGAGTCCCTTTTAAATACCCAATTTTAATTTATCAGGGAAGAGATTTTTTCTTCTTTCGTTTAGTTTCGAACGAAGGAAGCTTCCTCCCCTCCACCCCTGGCCAAATATCAATTCCAATTAAACCGGCTTAACTTCGATGATCATCAGAGAGGAACGATATGGCCGGCCAGCCGCCAGCCGTTTGCTCTTTCCAACTCTCCGCGGAGTTAAGTTTCGAACTAATAGTGGAAATTTTCATTTCCCGGTGTTGTTTCCGTGCAAGTTTAAAGCCGCTTTCCCGCGCGGATTGCGTCTACACGCAAAATACGCCACCAACTTTTCCCCAATTACATCGCCGTTTCTCCCACACGACGATCCTTCTTTGTCTCCTGTGATGGCACAGGATTTGCGAGAAAAGAGAGAAAAAGCGATACGAATGAAACAGCCGTATTTCCAGTCTTTGAACAATCAAGAATGGGAAGAGATCGTACTTTCCTATCATAAATGACACTCTCTAAAACCACTGTTAAAACCTTCCTTTCGTCGCCTTTTAGAAATGTGCATCAGCCAAGTGTGCATAATCGTTGGATGTGCATACGTGTCGCGAATTAAGTGGCGGAACTAATTGACACGTTCAAAGTTTTAAAAAATTTTAATAGGGATTGAAATTGAAGACTTAACGAATCCATATTCGAAGAGTTTTCCTCTTCATAATGTTTCAGCGTTGCGAATAAATGAAAAGTACGTGAAAATAAAATTGAAGATCGCGGCTCGATTCGAACATTTTTCACGTATTTTGCTCTATTTATTCTATTAATCTATCTGTATGGATGTAAAATTAAATAAATTTCAGACACGGGATGCGAGCTGACCAGCGAGAGCATGCCGCTTCAAAGCGCGCTCACGGCGGCGGTGCAGACGTCGGTAGGAGTGACAGAGATCTCCTTGGCATCGAACGCATCGAGCAAAACTAATAACGAGCAAGTGGCGCAGCTGTAGAGAAGCTATAATTCGTACGGGAGAGGGGGACGTCCTGGCGCTCGGCCAACTCCTCTCCTCCCCTCTGGACTTCCTTCGAACGAAGGAGCACAGTGAATAGTGCGAATCCGTGTTAATAAAAAGAGGGACAGCAATGGCGAGTTTAGAGAAACGTGTTGCGCGGCAAAAAGGAGCGAAACTGGTAAAAATCTGTGGAGACGAGGCTTAACGAGGCCACTTGCGATTTTTCCTTCTCTGTCCGCGCCGCTTGTTCCTACGATATACGCTGGTTCCTCTATGTGGGGTAAGCTCAACTTCCTTCCATCGGTAGAATCGCGTCTTTCGATTCGACGAATAAAAGAAGAAGAGAGATAAAAAAAGATAAACACACGCAATGTGTATATACACTTATAGATTTCTCTCCCGTTTTATTGCGTATCGCGCAGGTGATGTGCGACTAAAAGTGGTGCGTGGACTTCTTAAATTAAGCGAACTATTTAAATAAAAAAATCCGCGTTGCCTATTATTCAAATTACACGACACTGGATCGTATCTCTGTCGTCGTAAACTGTCGTCTTCGCTCGTTCATTATATATCGAGATCACTCGATCGTAATTGAGATCGCTGTTGTTATTGTTACTGTTACGTTACAAACGGTTATCCTCGTGAATAATATATGAACGTAAACACGGATATTTATATATACGCCTATGTTATTAGGTACCGTCGTAACACGAATGTAACCTGGTGGCACGAGTTTGAACTTATACATATATACCTCTGTGCATAAGTGTGTGTGTAGATACTTGCCGGTTTTAACGAACGACCGACGTACGATGTAAATTATTATTATTACTATTATTATTATTACTATTACTATTATGAAACGATGCTCGTTTGAAATTTTATATTTTATTAAATGCGTCTAATAATATCTGATATCTGGTATTCCGTTGAATAATTTAATTAATTAAATGCTTCGAATTGTTAACTCGTCAGAATATCAAGACTAATAATTAAAAATAATTATGGAAAAAATTTTGAATATTCTTCGTGCCATATTCAATATTATGTTATTGTATTTTTTGATGCAAGTTATAATTAAACGGGTATCCATATGTTTATGGACGAGAGAATACGTATCGTACGTATCAAACGAATCGTAAATTGATAACGGACGTAGGGATAAAGATAATGTAAATCCATGAGAAAAATTCGACTCGTTGTTCGAGCTAATCTGTGACCGGCAAATGTACTTTACGATGTTTGTATCGTTTATTGGTTTAACGAGCCGACTAATTGGCACGATTAAACCAGCGTGTTCACCCGCGTGTCAATGATTAAACTCGATTACGATTAATAATGACGCGACGAATGGAGTTTTCTCTTTCGGTATTTAGTTCGAAACTGCGCTAAATCGTTGGAATGCATGCACGGTGTGCGTTCGCGCGTAAGGGATAAGCTCGTGCCAGAAATTATTCTGTCGGAAATGGTTCGCTCGCGCATATGTAATTAGCTTGTTTCGAGTGATCGACGTTCATTGTGCACTTCTCCCACGTAGATCGTTGACGAACTATATATATATATTTATATATATATATATAAAGAAAAAAAAAGAAAAAGAAGAAAAATATTTACATTCCGCGACATGTATATATATTATATACATATTATATTAAAAATAGGATATTCATCACACACGTACTTATACATATACACAGAGTTATTATCGCTGCGCGAGATCTCATGTGTTCCTTCCTCGGGACGCGTAATAATTGCGTGAATTTGTTAATTTTATTCGCGATGCTCTGTCGATATTCAAGTTGCATCTTACAACTCGAAAGAAGTCGTTATAATCGGGGACCGAAATTAAATTTTCATTCGAATTATATACACTTCTTCGATATTTTTTAATCGTCTCGGGATTGTGAAATGGAATCGAAATCGTTTTCTATTATGAGATGGATCGTTATTATTCCCTTAGATGTATATTATCACGATATCTGTAACGAGTTGAGCGTTTATAAAGGTTTATTTATGTTGTTTCTAACAATCGGTAAAGTGGTCGTTCGGATCGCGAATAACGGAATTACCAACAGTCAATAAAAAAGGATCGTAAAAGAAGTGCAATTCGATAGTTCGCCGTGCGAAACTTTAGAACAATAACTGGAGCACAGGAAGAATGTACGGGAAGAGGGAGTCAGAGGGAAGTGACAATGACAGGGGAAAAATGAATGGCGGAAAATTTTGAAACTAGGCCGACTACGTGACGGCGTAAATTCAATATACTCACACGCACACACGTATACACACTTCTTTCATGAACAGTAGACAATAAATAAATCGCTTTAAGGCGAACCTTTAACCTGGCTCGACCAATATCAGAATTTACACTCGATTAAAACAACATCTTGATTTCGTTGTATATAAGGTGGTTAGCGAAAGAACACGAAAGAGTGTGATTTAAAACGATCGTGCGCGACCTTGAAAATTATAATTCGCTTAAACTGCAAAGATTGGACTGTAGTTAAGAAAAATCGAGATATAAAAAAATTAACTTGTTACACGAACTATTCATATTTGAAATTGTAATCTTCGATAATTATAACACGCGAATGATTCAAATGTACTTGTTACGAAATGCAAAATTCGTTATCAAAAGAAGAAGAGCATTAATATGATGGGCAATTATACTTTGACGTGAAACCGAAGCATCGTACAAAAAGATAACTTTGTATCTTTTATTATAAGATCGAGCATTGAAATAGATTTGCCCCGTCAAATGGAATCAATGGCGTTTTATTATATCACTCTACCTAAAAAATAATTCCTCTCCTTCATTCCAATTACTATAAATAAAAAAATAAGTTGATCAAATTTAATTAGATAACTTAAAAGTTTAATATCATTTTTTAATATCATTTTTCAACAGAAATTTAATTTAATTAAATAAATTATCCATCTTGATTTCGACATTTGCATTGTATTTGATAAATTTCTTTATCATAATCCGCGTCAAAAAAAAAACATGATATTACATTCACTATGCACTTAATCCCCAATTTAAATTTATACTTTCTCGTTCTATTAGTAATAATGATAGTCATTTACTTTAAAAGTGAAAATATAATATACATATATATATATTACGTGCATATGCATATTATATCTGTAATTAACTTACGTTAGCTATTCCAGAATAATTGATATAATATATTACATAAGATAGAGGGATAAATCATGTATATATAATATATTCGAAATCTCTGAATTATCACTTCAAGATCAATATATATTGATATATTTGATAAAATAATTTTAATTCCACTTTAATATAATCAGAAAATTCATATGGGCACGTAAATCCGATGACGTAAGCGTCATATTCACTACAGTGACTTATGGGACTGTAACCTGATTTTAGTGACAGATAAATTAGCAGCCAACAAGAATCAAATTGTCCGGCTGTGCTTTCAACTTTGAATTGAAGGATTACATTTACAGTTTCTCTTGATTTTTAATGCCTTTACGTTATGTTTTAATATTGATTAGTTTAAGTACTTTTCGAGACGAGGTATTAGCAACTATTTCTCGAATAAAAACACGTTAATATGTGATATAAAATTGTGTAAAATCTTAAAAATTATAATTTAATAATAAATCATCCATGAATCGCGATCTAACCTGTATTTGTGTATTTCTATATATTTCTATATATTCTTAAATGCTGATAAACAATCGAATTTGATTCGTCATTTCCATAATCAGAAAGAATCAAATTTATTTAATTTTTTTTAAATATAAACTGTCGCATAAGTCACACTCTCGTATTCGATACATTTACACATCAACTATCATGAAAAAATATTTTTACATTCAAATACATCTTAATATTGAGTGACCTGTGTAAGAATATTCATAACTTGTATTGCATGCAAAGTCCAAATTTTTTAAACAATCGAAAATATTAAAGGAAAAAATATTAATTGAAATAGAAGAACAATTCTTTTGATATTCGATTCTATATAAATGTATCTTATCTAATCATTAGAAGAAAACGAAAAAACAGTTAAATAATTATATATACGAAAATAATTATATATTTGAAAATGATCGTTATTTTACAGTTGCTTCATTATTATGCAGATCCAATGTGCATTTAAATTTAAATGTCAAAATTTCAATCGATTAAACAACGATCATAAATATTATCAATGGCGAACAAAACCACGAAAGAGCTCGTTGAAACTAACGTTTGTGCATCAAAGGAATGTAACGGAATATAATCGTTCATTAAATACAAAATAATTTCATTCTTTACCAGTGCCAGTGTTACACTACAGAAGTTGCGTAATTTCTCTTCCCAGTACGTAAATAATATATTATTTTGATAATACTGACGCAATGATAATAACAAGCTTGCTTGAAAGATCTACGCTCTTATATCTTTATAATTATGGACAATCTCTCACTTTTCCATTAGCTGCGATATATTTCAAAAGAAAATCTTGATTATATTCGGAACTGGTGAAAATTTTCTGGTAAAGCGATGGCAATAACCAAGAAGTTCACGTTTTTAACATTTTTGGTAAGAGAACACTGAATTTAAAGCGATATATCTTTATATGAATCGATAAATCATCATAGATATTATATCATCGTGTAATTTCGGCTATCCTCGGTAATTTTCGAGTGCGCGTTTAACGAACAAAACGATTCCATGATAAATTGAATCACTTTGATGTTCAATATTTGAAATGTTGTTTAAATTAAAATATATATGTCATATAAAAATAAAAAAAAAATCAATCATATAATAGACAAAGTTATTTATATATGAATTGTATATGAATATATGAATGAAATATTTCAATTTGAACAAAATTGTAAAATATCAAATATAAAAATGATTAATTTAAGATGAAAATAAATTTAAAAATAAATTTACGATTATTTTATTATTAACAAGAACATGATGATTTTGTCACACTTAATATCAAAAATCAAATTAAATAACTAAAATATATAGAGAACAAGGAAAATAACAAGTATTCTTTGCATCGTATCATCTGTTTAATCAACATGACGTAGATATGGCTAGCAATCTAGTTATATGCCGTTTATATTGGGATTGTTCAACCTTTAGAGAGCCAATATATGTTCTACTACAGAACGTCACCTCTTACGATACACTCCATTTTGTGGTCTCTGAGCAAATTATACATCAGAGAACTACTAAAGTAATAAACACGTAACCGTGTCGCAATAAATGAAATTAACACGCGACCTAGCCATCTGATCAAAGTTGCTAAAAGCGTCTACATTTTGTGTCAGAATATGTAACGGAATTAATAGAGAATTATGAAAGGTTTCCAATTTGATTTCTATTCATTTTGATTCTGTTTCAAATTTCGAGTTGAATATGATGTATATTTGATTAAATAATGAATTATTATATAGTTTTTAAAAATAGGAAAAATTTGAAGAAATAAGAATTGTTTTGATTGGATAATTTCTATAAATTGTATAACGTGATTGGTTAATGTTTCCTACTACATATTACAATCATCTAACTAATTAATTTTAAATATTTGTAACAAAACATTAAAACATCAAAACACTTGATTTATAATAAGTATATGTTTTGTTTTGTTAATACAGATATTAAAAGATAAGATAAATTGTGTAAATAGATAATCATTTACCAGTTTACAGATGTTTCCTTCCCATTATTAAGCTTAACGTATTTGTCTTCGGATCTGAGAAAATTATCCAGAAGCAGTTGATTTAATTTATATATTGATTCAAATTATCTTCAAGCAACAATATACTACTATTAATTGATTCTTTAAATCACTAATTCATTTCTATTCGATTATTTTTTGACAATTTTTACTTCACTTTATTCACATCCGATTCACTTACTTAAATCAAAATTCAAACTAAAGATAGCTACAGAACGTTATACTAATCGATTGTATAATCGAAATTAAATTGATCGACTTTTAATAATAATCGATAACGAATTCAATACGCCAATTCAATGTATAAGATAGTATTTCTTAAAATTTGACGTTTGAATGTAAACACAAATATATAATTTTCTTATTTCGTTTCTAACATAAATTTAAAATAAATACACGAAATTATTCAAAAACAAGAATTGCCAAGTTATTGCTGACGAATTTATAAAGAAATCAATATTTATTTAGGGTAGAAATATACGCAATCAAAAATGTCGATTTTTCTCCGTAAGCTACTTTCGATATGGAACCATCGTCCCCTTCAAACTATCGGATATCGGAGAAGGAATTCGAGACGTCACGATAAAAGAATGGTGAGCAAAACAATGAATTTTCCGTTAATCATTATATCCAACGTTCGCAATTATCGATCATTTCTCTTTACCATTATTAGACTATCTTTTTCTTAAAGAATTAAAAAAAAAAGTTATTTTTAAATAAAAACACATAACCTATATATAAATACATCCAAAGTATCCAATAGTGCGACGATAATACGTTTTATTCCAAATGTATTAAAGATAAATGAAATGTAGCTCCGTATATTCAAATATATAGGTACGTGAAACCAGGCGACCGAGTGTCTCAATTCGATAACATTTGTGAGGTTCAAAGCGACAAAGCATCTGTGACGATTACCAGCCGTTACGACGGATTAATTAAAGCCTTGCACTACAAGGTGGATGATATAGCTTTGATAGGGAATTCATTGCTGGACATTGAACTAGATGACGATAATGAAAACGCACAAGATAGGACAACGATCTCTAAGAATCTGCAACAGCAGCAACAACAAACCACAAATATTAAAAGTAAACCAAATTTTGAAAGCAACGAAGAAAAGCACATAGTAAAATGTGGATTAGAAAGAACTTTAGCCACTCCTGCAGTTAGAAGGATAGCTATGGAGAAGAATATTAACTTAAAGGATATTGTTTCCACTGGTAAAAATGGTCGAGTACTTAAAGAAGATATATTGACTCACTTGGAAAAAATTTCTGTTAATCCTATGAGAAAAAGAGTCGAAGAAAAATCAACAGTGGAGACAGTGGTGCCGATAAAAGGTTATAGCAAACATATGTGGAAAACGATGACGCAATCCTTGGTGAGTTGAATTTTCTATTACGCGAAAATATTTTACAGAAGTTGAAATTTCTAAAAAATATATTTACATCATTTATTTTAATCGAATAGTTTTAAAACATTTTGATTGTATTTATTTTCTTTCCTATCTCTAAAAAATTTATGTATATATATTTTATTTTTTCATTTTTTATTGAGCATATAAAAACGAAAAATCTATATTTAAATTGAATTATTTATATATTATTATTAAGAAAAGATTTTCTAAGATAATAACAAAATGTATAATACATGTCTCAATGTATAATAATGAATGTCTCGAAACTGCAATATTAATATAATTTATTAATTAAAATGCAAATCATGCATAAACTGCAAAATTAACAAAATTTTATCTATCACATATTTCACGCAATTATAACAGCTAACCATCAATAAACAATTTATTAATTAGTTAAAACAATACATAGCAAAGGATAAATTAATGATTGAATAAACTAGTTTATCAATCACAAAATTAATTTAAATAACAATGGTTTTATCAATAATAAAAAAGAAATAAAAAATTCGTAATTTAATAATAACGAATTCGATTAATTGTCATATTGCAAATTTTCAATATATTATGTCGGTGATTGAAACGTGAGAATTATGACGAACTCGATAATAGAAATGCATCGTCTGAAAATGACGTTCATATATACGATTGATAACGATCGATCGAATCCGAGTAACACTCAGTTCGAATGACAGATGAAATGTTATTAAAATGTTTCAAAAAATATAACCATTTTAATTATTTCATCTCTTAATTCTATATCTTTATATTCAAATATGAAGTATATATTTTTCTGTATATTAACATCATTAATTATTGCAAATAAACATATAATTAAATGAATTCATTGTAAAAAATATATAAAAGTGATAAAGTGTAACATTATTTTACAGAGTATACCACATTTTGTATATAGCGATGAGTGTAATATTAACAGATTGATGGATTACCGGAACGAAGTGAAAGATTCACTGAAAGATCAAGGCGTTTCATTAAGTTTTATGCCATTCTTCATAAAAGCCGCATCTAGAGCATTAGAAAAAGTGCCACAGTTAAATAGCTGGCTTGATGAGGAAAATCAAGCGTTGCGCGTTCAAAAGAGCCATAACATTGGTATTGCTATGGATACATCTGAGGGTTTAATTGTACCGAATATTAAAGATGTTCAAAATTTGAATATCATAGAGATTGCGAAAGAATTAAACCGACTACAAAAACTTGGAAAAGAATCTTCGATTCCATTAAACGATTTATCGAATACAACATTCACATTGTCAAATATCGGTGTTGTAAGTTTAAAAATATCTTCTAAAAAAAATCAAAACAAATCAAGTGATATTAATTATTAAACAATTAAATTTTAAAATTGTTTTAAATTAATTTTAAATTTCAAATTTCAAATTTAAATTTTAATAATTCTATCTCTTATTTAATATATTTATAATAAATTTAAAATAATATATTTAAAATTTAACTATTATTTACAGGTTGGTGGAACATACACAAAACCAGTGATTCTTTCTCCGCAAATTGTGATCGGCGCATTTGGAAAAATACAAAAATTACCACGATTTGATGATAAACAAAATATTATAGCCACAAATATAATTTCTATTAGTTGGGCTGCCGATCATCGAGTAGTGGACGGTGTTACAATGGCAAAGTATTCGAATTTTTGGAAATATTACATAGAAAATCCTGTATTTTTATTATTAGGAGTATAAAAATGATATATGTCTGAAATATTTTAATAAGCATCTTTTTAATGGAAATTTATATATATATATATATATATATATATATATATATATATAATTCAATATATATATATATATATATATATAATGATTTGAACTTTATATATAATAAACAATCGAGAATCTTATAATTGTATTTCGATTTTATAAGAATAGATATGTAGAGAATAATACAAATTTGGAAACATTTTATACGTAAATATTAATTTATTTATTGCTGCACAACCAACTAGGACTTTTTAAGAAAGTTAAAATATCTTTGCCTAACATATTCAAAGTGTTACAACTGTGTGGTAATTATTATATGATGACCAGTCAAACCACTGTGAGCATTTTTTGTACATTTAATTTATACATTGTTATACAAATTGTTTGAGTAGGTATTCCAAAAAATAGGTCGAGAAAGTGGTTGTACTAATTATTGTTTTCTGATTAACAATTTTCATTTTATAATTTACTTAAAAAATTATTCTATCAAATTAAAATCAATGATTAATTTTATGAAATTAAAAAAAAGTTATAAAAAGAAAGAAAAATATCAAAAAAAAAAAAAAATCATAATTCAAATTAAAATCTAAGTAATGAGTACGACCACTTGTTTACTTACATATTTTTAATTTTTTATATATACAGTTTCATGTACCATTTCTAATCACACATTTCCCGTACAATCAATACATTCCATTAAATGCCACTTAAATATTTGCTCAAAAAGTAGTCAGTCTGTTTAGTAGTTAGAGTAGTAGAAAAGATTGTATATGCGTTTTATGGTCCAAAATTCTTTTTTTAACAATTAAAATATTAATTTATCTTGCAGAAAATTCTAATTGAGTATTTGAGCACAACATAATACATATTAAACAAAGTGTTATATCTTATTATGAAAACATTAATACATATTTAAAGTTTACTTTGTACATTATACTAATAATGAATATAAGAGTATTTGTTGAAACATAAAGCATACAATAAATATATCATTCTTTTCTATCATAAATCTTAAAGTAAAATTGATAATTAAAAAAATTACACAAATTATTAATAGAAATAAAAATATTATTAAATGAAATTACAATTCACCCTCATTATATTTCATACTTTCCAATATGACTAGGTATGCAGATTATTATTGATAATTTAATTAATCCAAAATTTAAATCTCAAGCTAGTTTTATATATATATATATATATCATAGAACTACATGTACTCATAAAAAATAATTAAATAATTTGACTAAGAATACTTTATAATTATATGTATGAGTACAAGTATATAGTTATCTAAAATTACTTTCACAAAATATTTAAATCAAAAATAATCTGCTCTTTTTTGTCAATTTATTTCTAAAATATATCAAAATTCTATGTATTTTACATAGAAAGATTATTCAGTGATAATTCTTATTCACTGAATAAGTTGTACCGGTATATTTGAAGGAAATCTTTCTGAAAATATAACACTTTTTGTTATAATTCTCAATTCTGGAAGTTCTCTCTCTAAACTTCGCTATAATTCCAAATAACATACTGAAAAATTCGAAGCTCAGATAATTATAGAAGAGAACAATTTATATATATATATATATATATTTATATATGTATATAAAGTCATACTCAACAATCATGTGAGCACATGCATGCATATTTTCATTTTAAAGCTATCATGTAACTGTAATATATAAATATATATATATATATTTATATTATATATATATATATATATTTATATTTATATTTATATAAAACTAACTTATTAAAGAAATTAACCACAAAAATGAATACCAAAAATACATCGTACTGACTTTGAAAGACAATAAAAAAAATAAATATTATTTAAACATACTTTCAAAAATGCATAAATCATTTTTTCTAAATTCTTATATAACTAACAAAATTAATTAAAACTGTTATAAAATATGTAATGAAATATATATATATATTAAGAGAATGTGCGTAGTAATTATTCTGTAAATGCGAGGTAAAGTGAAGTGCGATTGTTATTTTGTTATAAAAGTTCTGGGATACAAACAATATATTGGTTATAACTCATATCTTGACTTGAACAGTATTCATTTATGTTATTTATCATCAATCTTTCTAAACATTTATCTCACAGCTCTACCCATTTACATGATTAATCTTCATTTTTTTTTGTTAACTTTACTAACATAGAAAAGTAATATTTTATCTTACTATTTGGCATTATTATGCCATATTAATAACTGTTGTGAAAACACAGTTTCTACAAGGTACATACATTTGTTTCTTTACATAGAATGAATCAAATATAATAATTCACAACCATAATAATAAAGATCTTATTTTATCAAACACTTAACAGTTGATTCTGTTATAAGAGAATCGCTAATATTTAATAAAAATAAACTTATCACGAAACAATGGCAAGTAAAAATATATAAAATCGTTTGAAAATATAATGTATTATTAATGAATAATCTTCATTAAAAAATATTTTTTAAAATAAGAATAAAAAAATGAAAAGAAAATTTAAAACAATAGCAAAATTAATAAAAAAAATTAAAAATATTACTAATAAAATTAGAGTACACAGGAGAATATCTCTTTTTTTTACCTTAACAAGATTCTCACAGATATTTTTCAAATAATTCAAACTATATTATTTTTTAATATAAAAATAAAATTATTAAATAATACAAACAAATTGGTCATTTTTTTGTGCTTTTAAAATCTTTGTTGGATAAATTTGTAGAAAAATCACTTCTAAATACAAAATATTTTATGTGATATCTTAAAAAAAATTTCTGTAAGAATCTCATTTAATCGACAAAGATAATATTTGTATATAATATATATGCATAATATATGTTCATTTTTTATATAGTATTCTTTTTAAGTGTATATGAATAATAAATAGTATTTGTTTCTGGCACATTGTCAGCTCTCTGCAAAGAGAACAAGTAAGTTGACACAAATATAATCAACACCATAAAATAACACAAATATATCTTTATGAAGTTGGAAATTCAGGAAGAAAGTTATCATTCTATAATTTTATGCTGAATAGTTCCTATTTTACCTATTTATGTGCCCAAATAATACGAGCGAGCTGTGAATCGGCCCATGAAGAAACTTTTCTTAAAAATAGTTTTAATTGTACATCACATTTTAAATTTTTTTTTCTTTTTATCATAAATTGTGCAAGGGAGCGTATTTCTAATCTACGGTATCTAAGAGTCTATGAACGGAATTTTTCTTGAATTTGTTTTTTTTAAAAAAAGCTCGGTTCATAAGGCGTAACCATTGGAAGCTAGAAATATTTGCTCAAATAAATGCCACCACTCCCACCTTTGGTAACGCTGTTTCAGTCGTATAATTCAATTCGATGATATCGGAAAGTATGATTTGCTACCATGAAAACAAGCGTTTAGAACTAATAAAATGGAACTTTCATTTTTTCAATGAAATATGATATGCACTAATGTTAGTTAAAAAATATATACACTAAAAAAAACTTACATGAAATGTTCAATGTGCATAAGCTGATTACTAGTATATGAAAAAAGATTATTTTTCTTTAACTAGATGTCATTGATGACGACTAATCATCATGGATACCACTGCTCCTGTTGCTCGAAGAACAGCCACAGCATTGTTATGATCAGATTTAGTAAAATCAATGCCATCCACTTCTAAAATTTTATCTCCTGGTCGAAGTGTACCTTGTGCAGGACCATCTGGATTTACTTTAGTCACTATAATTCCCTAGAATAAATAAAAATGCCAATTAAAAAAATAGAAAATTTTATATAAAAAAAAACATTATATTTCATTTAAATTTGAAATATTTACGGTTTCGGCTCCTGCTACTCCACCTGCTATACTAAAACCAAGACCAGGATTTTTTTTCACTTGGACAGGCAACTGTACAAATAATATAAATTGTGTTATAAATTGTGAATCGTAAAAGTATTACGTAAATATTATTATAAAATAAGAAAAAAAGAAAAAAGATAAGAGAAAAAGAAACATACAACATTAGCGTTTTTATGCGGCCCGAACATCCATTTAAATCTTGGTTTTCTTTCTGGGTTTAATGATTCATTCCGTCCAACAATCTTATATTTATCAACATTAGAATTGGTCACTTCATTTGGAAACTTATTATTTGATAAAATTGGAGTACTTCGACCAGAATTAGCTTTATTTTTTACATTGATAGAATTGTTCATATTTAATGATGTTTCAACAGATAAAGTTTTTGAAGTTCCTTCCATATTTGGATTTGTAACTAAAGTTGAATTTGTTGCATTCATAGATAAATTATCACAAGAAGTATTATTATTTGAAGTTCCATTTATTATTTTTTTTGATCGATCCGAAACTTTGTGTTGCATAGAAAGCGGACTTCGATATTTTTTTCCTGTTATCGGAGATGTAGGTATACATGATGCGTTCAACATTTTTAAAGCTTCATAATCTTCAACAGAAGAGTTTGTGCATTTATTTGATAAATCGCTGCTTGAAATAGAATTCATATTTTCTAAATGTTTTGTTTTTAAAATAGGAATTCTACTTGGTTTTAATGATCTATCTCCTTCTAAAGATTGTTCTGGATCTATTGATTCTGTCAATATATGTGTTTGATCAATATTATTAAAAGAACTTATCTTTTCATCGTTATTTGTTTTATTAATTACATCTGTATTATTTGATGAAAATTTATCATTATATTGTTCTTCGTCATAACTTTGTATTTGCGTTTCCTGTGATATTTTTAAATTTGATGTGTTAATATCAATTTGTGGAGGAGACAAATCCAATTGAGCTGCTGCAATGACAAAATAAAAAATCCATATACATATTAATAACAATAAAAGAAAATGACTTACATTGATTTAATTGTTGAAAAAGTGCTGCTTTTTTTGAAAATGCAGCAGCAATATGATATGGTGGTGGGACAAGTGGTACTTCATTTACTTTTGGTATTTGAACATGATCAGTATTTTTGTTGCTTATAATAATAGGCATACTTTTATAAGGTTCTATAAACTTTTCTGATTCAATAATTTTTGCTGTATTTGCTTTTGAATATTCATCCGGTTTCCAAGTAGAATTTACATAATCTGCTACTGTTGGAGGTTTGGAAATGTATTCAGATGTAGGATTACGAATATATTTTGCTTCTCTGATATCTGGACTTTTTTCTTTTGCAAGAACCGTCTTGTTCGCTTCGTCGGAAGATTCTTCTGAAACAGATTGTTCTGTTCCAATATCCGTAGGAGTATTAGTTTTGCACTCTTTTGATATATGATGTTCAGTTGGTGATAATGATGAATGTGAACCCTAAAGAATAGAAACTTAAAATTATTTCATGATTCTTTATTCCTTATTTGCAGAAACTTTATGATTATCTCTATAAAATTTTATTTAATATTGGTTTATTTTTTAATATAAATATATATATATTTTTGTATTTCTTGAATTCATTTGTTTTCAATCATATTTTAATCTATTGTAACATTTATTTAACTTTATTATCAAAATCAATAATAATTACTTTTCAATCTAATAAAATTGCCTTTTTCATAATTCTCTAATGAATACCTTATTAAATAAACTTTGTGAAAAACAGGTCCCAGATTTTGAAGTAAGGTCCAAAGTAGTTGTAGCAATAATAGCTTCTTTGATCATAGTCTCCTGTTCTAAATGCATCTGTAAGTTTCAATTGGCAATTTTCTTGTATTCTAGATGTTAATTATAAATTACATATAAAAAAATATAAGAAAAATATTTTAATTGATTTTGAAATTATATTCTGCAGTATTATTCTTAATTCATAGACATTTCTTTCCCTGTTAGCTTAGAAAAAAAGAAAGAAATAAAAGAAAAAAAGTGATATAAAATTAAGGAAAGAATAATCGCATTTTAAATCGCGACTCTTACTCTTTCATCATGTGCTGATTGATGATGTAAATTGCGAGCATGCCTAGCAAGGTTGCGCAATTCTTTAGGATAAGGAGTTGGTGCTCGGTGAAGTTGTCTAGGGATCTCAGATTCTACTTCAGCAGCAAAACATATTCTTTTTCCAGTACCAACAATTGAACTCGAAATTAATCCTACAGCTGGTGTTATTTCTATAAAAAAAAAAACGAAATTCTAATTATATATGCATTTATATTAAAAATTTCTAATTACTTTTAAATAATATCATTATCAATTTTAGTTAATTATAAAATATTTTAGTAAATAAATTTGTTAGCACATACTTTACCATTTCATTCTTCATCTTCTTCTTCATTATCCACTAGCAGCAATAGTGGATCATATTTTATTATATATAAACTTATTATACTATTATACAATACATAAAATTTATACCATATATCACCAAATAGATAGAAATAGATACTTACGCTCAAGTTCTTGCCGTGGTTTTTGTGGTAGCATAAAGCAACTTAACACCATCATGTCTTCTTCACAATTAAATTCTTGTTGCAATGGCACTAATGGTTGACTTTGATTGTCGCTCAGCCATAATGCTTTTAAATTGCTCAAGTTTAACATAGAAACGGGCAAAAATTTAATGCAATTGTTTACAAGATTGAGTACTTTTAAAGAAGATAAATGTCCCAATTCAGGTGGAACTCGAGTTAAATTGTTTGATCTCAGTGACAACAATGATAACGCCGTACAACTTCCAATTTCTGGTGGAAGGCATCTCAAATAATTATTGTCTACATTTAAACAATGTAATTTTCGCAAAAGTCCTATTGATGATGGCAAATATTCGAGGAAGTTCTTAGTAACTATAAGCTCCTCTAAGTTTGACATTTGTCCAATGTCATTTGGCAGTGCATTCAATTGATTGTCATCAACTTTAAGAGTCACAATTGTACGTAAATAACAAAGAGAATCTGGTAATTGATAGATTTCATTTGATGACAGATGCATAATGGAAATATCTCTCCATCCTTCTACTTCTGATGGAATAATATGAATTGCATTCATGGTACAATCAAAATGATTTAAACGGTAAAGCTGATTAATGTTAAATGGTATACGTCTGATATCATTACCATCTATCCACAATTCAGTGAGATTGATAAGATCCCCAACAACTTCAGGCTAAAAAGAAGAAATCAATGTATATAAATTAATAAATGGTAATCATAGAATATAATATAAAAATATAATATAAACATACCAATTCCGTGAAATCATTATTACCAATATCAAGTCTTTGCAAATTTATTAAACGACTCATACTCTTTGGTAATGTCATCAAATTATTTTCCCTAAGTTCTAATGTTTTCAAAGCTGAAAGTCTTCCAAAATTTGCTGGTAGATATTCTATGTATGCATCATTTATATACAATTCTCTTAATCCAACAATATGTGTAATAGCATCTGGGAAACGTTCAAATGGATTAACACTGATATCTATAGAACGAAGGTTTTTACATTCTTTTATACTGTCTGGTAATTCTTTAATACCTAAAAAAGTAAATACAAAAATTATGATGAATTATTTACAAAAAGAATTATGTATAAAACTTTTAGATTCATACTATTTTTACTGAGGTCTAAATATTCCAAGTTAATTAATGATGCTATGGCGGGTGGTAACGTTGTAACTTCATTATCACTGAGGGAAAGTACTCGTAATTCATGGCACTGAAATAATGGTCTTGGAAGATCTTTTATCTATAATAAAATATGAAAATTATATCTTTGAATCATAGGAACAGAAATATGTATGTATATATATATATATATATATATATATTATATATATATTATATATTATATATATATTATATATATATATATATATATATATATAAAACAATCACTAATATTTATTTTTACCCTATTGGCATCAAGATAGAGTTTTTCCAATGTTCTCTCATAAATGAACACATCAGGTGGTACATCATAAAGATTACAATTATTTAAGTGCAATTCACAGATATCTTCTTCTTGTGTTCTCAAACATGCAGCACACTGCCACCAAGCACTACCCATTTCATGTATAACTACAAACAAATTTTTTTAAAAAATATGTAATTTTATAAAAAGAAATCATAATATTTTTTTTTAATAATAATCAGAATTAAAGAAATTTATAAATATGGAAAAATTCCTTTTATTACCTATAATACTTCAAGAATGATTCTTTATCATCGATATATTTATAATAAAAGATAGATTCCTGAATAAAATAACTGGATTCACTAAAAATTGTTCTATGAAATTTTTAAAAATCATTCAGCTATCAATGTATCAATGTTCGGTTTTTTACGTGCCGGCTTCGTCAAAGTTATTTCTTGCCACATCATCGCGAATACTATGATACGCGATGCACTTGATAAGTTCTTTTTCCTTAAATAGAAATGAAAATAATGTACAAAATGTAATGATGCGTTAATCAACACTGGTTATGTCATGAGATGTAGGTTATTGGATATTTCTCTTTAAAAATTCTGTTTATAAATATATCTCACTGTTATTTGCTGCATATTCTATTCTTTTATACAATCAATAGAGTAGTAACTGATTATGATCCAATAAAGCAATAAAGAATGTTCTTTCAAAGATAAAACAATTTGACACATTTGTGAGATTCAACTAGGCATACAACGAGATTACTATTTATCGAAAAATCTTCGATAATATTAATGGTTTGTTCATAACACCAATATTTTATTTAAATAATTGTTTGTAAATTTTGCAACACTAATATATATTACAAAGATTTTGTAAAAATTTATTACTACAAACGTAATCAGAAATAAAAATGCATGTTCAATATAGCAGATCGTTATTGAATATTTTTGTCTATATAGTAGTATGAATTAATTATAATACAAATTTTATCATAAAAAGTGAACGAATCTTAAATCTACAATATTTGTGGTTGTTTGATATGAGAATGCGCCTTAGCTGGCGCAAAATCGACAGCGACAAGTGACGTTTTCATTCGTACACGTGCGCAGAAGTTAATTAATGGATTAAGCGTGATGAGAATTGAAGACAAGACATTCTAATGTGTTATAACAAAAATTAAATTTATGTAATATGTACAAATAGAAAAAAGAATTGTCATACATTGAAACGTTTGTTATATCGATTATAACTGAGATTAATTAAGATTCATGAACGCAAGGTAGAATTTTCGAAAGAAATTAGGATCGTAAACAATAGGAAAATGAGTTCTGGCGAGTATAAAGGTAGTGAAAATGAGGATATCGAAAACTCGGATGAAAGTGATAGACCATCAGGCGAGAGATGGGCACCCGTTGGTGCAAATGACGGTGATAATGATTTTGCTGATGAATATAAATATATCGATAATATGGAAAAGTAAGTGTTTCATAAATATAACAGATACAATATTTATTACTGTTAATTATATATCTGAGGGAAAAATTTAATTTTACAAATATTTTTGATATATTCTAATAGTTTACCATATGATATGGAAAGGCTAAAAGTGCTTGAAGAAGAGCAAGAAATGCTTAATTCATCTCTTATAGCACTGACTACTCACTTTGCCCAGGTATTAAATAAATATGAAATTATAACTTGTATTTGTTACAAAATACAATGTTTTAATGTTTAAAATCTGATTATCTTAGGTTCAATTTCGTTTAAGACAAATTGTAGATGCACCAGCAAATGAAAAAGAAACATTGCTCAAAGAATTAGAAGAATTTGCTTTTAGGGGAATACCAGATGTTCCAAATAATTTATCACTTGATAGCAGATCAATTACCCCAACTTCTCCAATGTCTTGCAAACAAAGTGTAAATCACATAAAAATTAGCTATATTTATCTATGTTTTATTAATTTCTTAAAATTGTTTGTTTTATTAAAAAAATAATTCAATATTTTATATCTTTTATATATTTTATATAACTTAATAGATATCTGGAGTAATAAATGATATTGATGTTGAATCTAAAATGGCATTACAAAGAACAAAACAAAAAGAATTAATATGTCAATTAAAATCTCAATTAGAAGATCTAGAAAAGTATGCCTATGAAACTGGTGATGCAGATTTACCACAAAGTATGATATTAGAGAGACAGAATATCATAATAAGTAAGTTTTTTAGATAAATACTTGATTAAAATCTATTCTGATCTTATTATTTTCTTCAGATCATTTAAAAGAAAAATTAAATTTCAATGTTGATGATCTTTGTAAATTACCAGTTGATGATTTAAGATGGCAAGTAGATTATGCAATAAGCCAGGTAAATTGTTTTGTCTAATAGAATAAATTATCAAAAAAATAGTGATTAATGAATTAAAAAAAAAAAATAATTTATAATCATTTACAGATTGTTAGTCCTTTGAAAATGAAAGAGCAATTAGTATCACAATTAAAAACACAAATTGCAGATTTAGAACGTTTTATAAATTATCTTCAAGGAGAAGTTAGTACAGAAACTTTAGCATGTACCTGTGCATGTCCAGTACATACAAATTCTGCTGGTTCTACTTCCTATGCTAAAAAATCATTTAACAAAAAAACAGATGAAGAAAATAGAACAAAAACTCTGAACACTGTTAAGAAAGTTGTAGCTCTGTTACATATGTTCCTAGTATCTCAATTAGGTTGTGGTAGTGAACGAGTTCGAAGAAACTTTAAGAAAAATTCTATACATAATTGGCGCGATTTAAGAACAAGATTAGATATCGCAGTTGAACATGTTATAGAGACTATTGCCGAAGTTGAGCGTCATCCAGAAGATGACGATATTGCTAATGAAGATGATTACGCTTCGGATTCAGATTCTATGTCTCATTGCAATGCCCGAGTAACATCCGCTGTAAGGAAGCATTTAGCAACTTCCATACGTGATTTAATACAACATGGTTTAATGTCTGATGCGCGTTCTAATAGTGTAGTACCATTTGTTGGATGTTTTCCTCAAAGAAATTCTTCTACTTCTAATTTAATGCATGCATGGGAATTAATATTGAAATATTATGAAATTAAAAATGGCCATCGTTACAATTCTAGTCCAGCACAGAAATTATCTCAAAGTTTTAATCTCGATCTAGCAGGTGGAAGAGTTGTTTCTTCTAAACAGGTAGTTATTATATGCTTGATAATATTTTTTTCAAATTGATTTTAAATAAAATTTGTTTTATAAGAAAATTATAATTTTTAGAGTTTATTAACAACAATTGGAAACATTATTGCATCACACAGTCCATACAAAAGAAGTTATGATTCTCATTTTAAAGCATTTATATGTGCATCTCTCAAGTAAGTAAACATTTTACAAAAAAATTAATTAAAGATTATTTTATGAGAATAAAAATTTAAAATTTATATTTCTTTTATTATTAGCACTAACAAACTTGTTATTTGGTTAAAACTTATCTTACAATGTCAATATCTTCTTGAAAATCATTATACATCATGGAGTTATGTTATAAAAACAGGTAATTAAGATATTAATGTACAAATAACTATTTTTATTGGATTATATTTTGATCTATCTTTGAATATTTTTATATTATTATTACAAATAGGTTTCCAAGATGCGTTTCATACTCTCGATCGCCTTACTAGTTACAAATTTGATCTACCAGTTGATTTGGCGGTAAGACAGTTTCAGAATATAAAAGATGCATTTTGATCGCGAAAAATATTAAATACTATATTTAGGAGAAAATATAGGTACTTATTTTTAGCAAACTAAAAATGAAATATCAGATTTTTCAATTAAGTAAATAACAAACAGTATATTTTAACTTTATGTTAATATATAAATAAAATATGTACTATTATGATAGTATATATTTTTAAATAATTTTTAAATATTATTTTGCAAACATTTTGTTATTTTTTGAATATTTATTATTAAACAATTCTTATAATGCAATAATGTAATAACTTAAAATATCAGTATTTTGATCTCATATTTTTAGAATTTAGTTTTTTTATTTAATTACATTATTTCGAGAATATAAAGTATCATGCAAAAAATAAAAAGTAATAATATGTCGTACGTGAAAGTATCAATTATAATCTTATAATACATATAAAGTGCAGAACAGGTAATAATATAACGCTGCCTGACAACAATAAGGACTGAAATATATGTACATTATCTAGTTATTTTGAACTATATTTTTGGATATTGCACGTTCTCGATAAATTAATAAATTTGGAATAAAAAATTTTATTTACACCATTTAAAAAGTAATATTGTAAATTTAAATGGGATTTATAAAATTAATGAACGTGATTTTTACTGTGATTAAATTTAAGATCTTGATACTAAATTTCATTACAAGAAAATCATATTAATTTATATTAAGAATTAATCTATCAAAATCCAAAGAATAAACCAAAGTTGTTTTTAATACTCCATAAATTAAATAAGTGCATTTTTTTTAATTTTTAATTTTATGGTAACATATCGTTGAAGTAATAATTAAATTTAATAATGTTGTAATTGATTTATTAATGTGTATAAATTTTAATATTGTGATATATTGCTAATATTTTATCTTTGTTACATTTTATAGAATTTTATAATTGATTTGTATATAAACGTTTAGTTAATCATGAGAAAATTTATTCCTTTTTATTATATAGCTAAAAATATATACGTATATCAAATATTATGTACACAGCAGTAAATTATTGTTCCTAATTTTATGAATATTATTTCAAAAAAGATATACATTTTATTAAAATACATGCATTATTTTAAAACAGTAGTTTCCTAAGATATCTATGCGACTATTGTATCGCCTATACAAGATATTTCACGTATAAGGTAGCTATAAGAATATTAATTGTATGATTGTATTATATTATATAAATTTGCTTTTTATATACCATGATTTGACGTTAGTTTATTGAAAAAAATTTGCGGAAATATATTTATGGAACAATGTATTTATTTTTTTACAATTTATTGTCCCAATATTCCATTTTTTTATATAAATAAAGAAAAACTATAGAATATACGAAATTGGTTGTTTATTTCTTGTAAAAGTTGTACATCAGTAAAAGTTTCATAGCAGTTTTTTCAACATGTTCGTAGTATTTCATTGATAATTCCTCGATATTCGTAATAATATAATTCGTAATAAGGTACATAATTTTTATTAGCTCAGTTAAATATGATTTTTTACAATAAAGTAAAATGTAATCGATTGCTCTTTGTAAATGTATGAATTTCGTTAAAGATTTATAGAGTATCGAGGAATCTCTATGTTTTTACAGATTAGTTTGTTGTACATAAAATTCAGAATAGAGTTTACTATCGTTAATAACACATTTGAACTCAACGAAGTATATAATACCAGAAATTTCTTGGTCATAGATAATACGTATCGTGCACGTATTATCGTAATATCATATTATCATGTACAATTCTACTCATACAGGATACAAATACACAGATTTAAGAGCACAGGCTTGGTAAAAATTCTTTTTGTCATCTTCACAATATAAAAGTCGTGTATAAAAAGATTTGTGGAAGAGCATTTGAATATTGCATTCACACTTTTTGTATATAGTAAATCGTATTTCTAATGCTCAACCAAATGATTTAATTAATTTGAAATCAACTAGATAATGACATTCATATTACACATATCTATGTACTTAAGCATAGGATACAACATTCACAAATAAATATGCTCTTCGCAACACATACATATATATACATATATATATATATATATATATATATTGTGAAAATACTGATGAGTGAGATACATCTATTGGAATGCAAATGCAATGATAAAATACCAATAAATAATTTTAATATTAATGAAAAAATATTAAATTATATCACAAGAAATTGGAATCAACATAGAATACAGATGAGAAAGAGTTTAAACTAAATTTTCATTTTTCATTTAATAATATTGTATGCCTATAAAATAAATACTTCAAATTAATTCTATGTTACAAGTAAAACATTCATTTAAATATAGTTTACAGTACAATAATAATTTACTTTCAAACCTTATGTATAACAGTTGCACAGTATACACTCATTTAATGTTTTTTATTTTTTTACTGTAACATTCGTCATAATAGCTTTTAATGATATTAATTTTCGTACATTAAATAAGCTATGTTTTTTGATACAGCAACGATCTAACATCTAACAATTAATGACAGTTTACATATAACTTTGCTAAATATAAACCCATTTCTTTATAGCCAAATTGTTCACATAGTTATATAAATTCAATATTATTTGTCTTAGGCTTTAATAAAACATTGTTATTTTTTTGTTTCATATATATATTTATATATAGGAAAGTTTGCCTGTTTTTCATAACATAATGTATGTCTCTTAATATATTTTTATTTTGAAAAAATAAAAAAAGTATTTTGAAAAAACATCACTAATACATACAATTATATATGTATATAAATCTTTATGCACATACTTATAATTATCAGGTCAACTAGTTCAACTAAATATTTTTTTTTCAATTTTTCATAAAAATGCATTAAAAAAAGAGTCAAATAAAAAAGTATATACTCATAGATAATAAAAATTGTTTTGGTAATATAAATATCTTCATAATTATTAAAACATATAAATTGATTATTCTTAATTATTAAATGTTTATTATTAATTAGAAATTTTAATTAGAAATTTTATTTTTTGATAGAATATTAAATGAATATTTTAAGCATCATTATTATATTTTTTGTTTAAGGAAATTCAGTATTATGAAATCATTTTTATGAAATCTTTCAAAAAGAGTAACAGCAATACTGTATATAAATTTTCACAAGCATACTTTTATTTTCTTCTTTGCAAATATAAACAAGTTAATATTTATAGCAACACACAAATTAATCTATTATTTGCTTAGAAAAAACATTGAGTTTTGCATTCTTATTACATAGTAATAAACATTTTGTAATTGCAATATTACCACTGAAATCTTTGTTTTGTATCATTTTGTTTCCTTTTTAATATTAAATTGGACTGTCATAAATATGTATTCTTTTAGTGGTAGTTAGTAACGTGTTATATATATTATTGTAAAATTCGTTGACGGAATGCATAAAATCACAATAGACAAAACGCAATGCAAGATCAAAATTTGTATGTGCGAAAAATCGCTTTAAAACACTCATACAGTATCTTAATTACATATATATGTTCTTCATATATAGCAGTCTTTAGTTTTTTAGTCTTGACATAAATTTAAATAAATTATTAATAAAAATAAATTGTTAATAATTTTATAATCTATAATAGAGAAGTATTATGATTATCTTTTTAAATTGCATTTAAATTTAATAACTGCAAATATATTTTATAAAAAAAATTAATTTAATAGTAAGTATATTTACAAGAATAATAGATATAAATCAAATAAAAAGATTTTTTTTCATTTTCAATTTACAAATTTGACTTGATGCATTCATGCAATCATTCTTGTGAACATAATAGTAGCCAATATGTGTTAGTTTGATACATTTCTAATATATATTAATTCATTTAATAAGGCTACATAACAAACATAACAAAGGCAGTTGTATATAACATCTAGTATAATTTACCACTTACCTTTATCTCTTTCCATAAATATCACTTATTTCATAATTGTATAAATAATTGAATTTCCTTCAGAGACAAATTATCAACAAGTTTAAACGTGAATACGCAATGGTACACTATCCGACTTATTTTCTGCTTCCAGATTGTATTTTATAGTATCAAGAGTATTATAAATTGTTCTGAAAGTAGGTCTATCTGATGGTCTCCTGTTCCAACAAAGTTTCATCAGATCATATATCGCCGGCGGAGTATTTTCGGGACATTGGAGTACATTGCCTTCTTTTATATATTTTACAACTTCTTCGTGCGTCATTCCATAATAAGGCTGGAGCGCAAAACTAAATATTTCCCACAAGCACACCGCGAACGCCCATACATCAGATTCAACGGTATACTTATTATACAATATACTTTCTAAAGGCATCCATCTAACTGGAATAGCATCTTGTTCATCGCCTTTATAGTAATCTTGTAAATAGATTTTTTGCGACAAACCGAAATCTGCTATTTTTACAATCATTTGATCATTGATCAAACAATTTCTCGTTGCGAGATCTCGATGAACGAATTTTCGATCTGACAAATATACCATTCCTGATGCTACTTGAAGTGCAATATTAATCAAATCCATATGCGATAAACGAGAATCTGTGAAATGTTCATCTTTTTCTAGACTTCGAATAATATAATTTCCCGGTGAACAAGATCGGAGAAATTCATTCAAATCACCACGACCCATGTATTCAAAAAGAAGACACATCGGTCGACCTAAAGCGCATACACCTAATAATTTGACGATATTTGGATGATCGAATTCGGCAAGAAGACATGCTTCTCGTTCAAAATCCTTGAGCAGATCATCTGATGCTTCTTCTTTTAACATTTTTACAGCAACATTGGTAAATTCTTCACCTGGAACAAGACCAGGTGCTTTTGCTTGAAATACTCTACCAAAAGCGCCCTGTCCCAAATCTCGAACATAAATAATATTATTTCTTGGAAATTCAAGTTTTTCCAATTTTGGATTAAGTTGTGCACTTGTTTTATGGTATGCATCATTACTTGGTAGTTTGTCCAAATCAATACTGACATACTGAAAATTATATAATTGTAACAATATGACACATGCATTATTATTATTTTATTAATGATAATTATAAAGACCAGACTCAGCAATATTTTTCTGGACATTGTACTTTTAAAATTGTATGATTTGATAATAATATAATCAATAGAAATTTAATACTTTTGATATACCTGATTATCTGTAGGATTATATCCTTGATGTCTTTTGTGAAGTCTATGACTTAAAATAATAGATAATAAAGTTCCAGTTATAATTACAAATCCTAATGAAGACAATATCAATATAAACATTGGAGTAAATAATGTATCCATTACTAAATCTTTAGGATCTATTTCTGGAATTTTATTTGTTATATTATCTGCATTAAAAGAAAATTACAATTAAGTATATATTATGTTACTATGATTATATATTATATAGTATTTCTATCTTCGTGTGTCATACCAGGTATTAAATGCCTACCGCATATAGGAATATCACAATATTGCCATCGTATATGAGGATCCATAGTAAAACACCATGGCATTGGTTCATCTCCACCTGCATTTCTACAATAATTTTCTCCATAACGAATTTGAGGGAAGACATCTGGTGGTCTATCATGATTATGTGGTATTTGTGCATTCCATGACTGACAATCCAAGCCTAATTTTGTTTTATTTACTTTGCCCATATAAAATCTACCATTGCCCTTGATACAATCATCTAAAATTATATTTCATTAAAAAATTATATATGATGATATTTAACAATTTCTAGAAAGATTTTAAATTTCTTTTACATGTAACAAGATCTTCATTCATATCAGTTAAATGAATATGAGAACAAGTCACTTTTCCTTTGATTATTTTTGGCAGTGATTCACAATCTGGTAATGTAAAATGACCTCTTGATCTGATATAAATATCCCTCTGTTTGTTATCTTCTATCATTGCCCAATCATTAAAACAAAATTGATGACGTACTGCCATACAATCTTCATAACATAAAGGTAGACCAATTGAGTTGTGACATTGTGGAAAAGCATACATACATAACATTTTCTGAAATGATCAAATAATATTTTTTATATTTTTCTGCATTCTTATTAATCTAATACTAATACATACTTCTGCAGCTGAACGGCATGGTTCAACTAATCGTTGTATCAATTCTTCCCATAAATTAGTTGTAATACGTTCATTTAACCATCCTCCAGGATTATCATTGGAATCATTAAACCATACTTTTCCAATTCCAGTTAAATATTTCTTACAAATCTTCCCATTATATGGTGCACAATAACCTTGTGATTCAGGTTCTATAAAAAATATAAATTCAAAATATTTTTCATTGAGTTATGCTTTTTTATATATGTATATATATATATATAAAATACATACTAGTCTGTGCAGAACTGAAATGCAAAATGATTGCTACCAGAGAAACAATCCAGAACATCATTATTTATATATACAGTTTAAAAGAATGTCAAGAGAAAATATCACATGTTTACAAAAAATTTTTTTATATGAGAAATACGCTGATACCGATGTTCATTTAATTTATATTAAAAAGCATTAAATCTATTGTGTAAATTAAATATTTTTTCATACATAGTCGATTCTGATACTCCATTTTACGCGTTAGTTGAACGTGTTTTTCAATGTATCTAATGATCACAAAATGAATATTACAATTATTGATTCCAATTTTTTAAACTGTTTTCGATGGAGGACAGTACGATAAACTGTTAACAAAAATAGTCTAAAAATGAACTAACGTCAATTACGAATTATAATATCGAACACATAATTTGAATAGCAACTAGAATTAAGTTATTTTAAGAAAAATCTTGTTTTTGTCTATCATATATGTAATTAACTAATATAGTCAATTCCGCCTTTTATTTACAACATTGGGGTACGATGAATAAATGGTAAATTTTCTCGTTTTGTAACGACCGTAAGTAGTTACTAATCTAACAAAAATTTGGAACTAGGATTGTATTTGTACTCGATAATCGAGGAATCGTTTAATTTCTTTAAAGATATTTCTAATAACTTATAAGATATATTAAATATTTATAATTATAAGTGAGCAAAGAAATTAATTAAATTAATAATAATTTTAAATATAATTGAAAATATATATTTTTATATATATATAAAAATAACTTGTTCCAGAAAATTTTGCCTAGTAATGTTGGTATAATACAACTTAGCAGCAGAATGCGCGGGAAGAGACTTCCGTTACTGTGTTTAAGGTAAAATTATTGCAAAAAACTGAAGATAAAAAGAGTATGCAAGCTTTTTTAAAAACTGGTAAATTAGGTCCCGGCGAGTCCAAAAAAGTTTCGAATTCACGTTCAAAAGAAGAACGTAATGGTCCCGCACCGCCATGGGTCGAGAAATAGTAAGCATACATTAATATAACCTAAATTTTTTATTTATTATTTAAATTTAAATTTTTTCGTTCTTTTTACAGTCGTCCAAAAAACGTAGAAGATGTTGTTGAACAAACAGAAGTAGTAGAGGTATTACGACAATGTTTAAAAGGAGGTGATTTTCCAAATTTATTATTTTATGGTCCACCTGGAACTGGTAAAACAAGTACTATATTAGCTGCAGCTAGACAATTATTTGGTAGTCTTTATAAAGAAAGAGTATTAGAATTAAATGCTTCTGATGAACGGGGAATTCAAGTTGTAAGAGAAAAAATCAAGTCTTTTGCACAACTTACAGCAGGTGGTATGAGAGATGAGTATGTTTATTATTATTTTAATCTAAATGATTAAAATTATTTAATAAAAGCCAATGATGTTTAAGTAAAAGGTCTGAGAATTATCATTGAGCTACATATATAAGCTATTTGAAGAATTTATATAAGCTAGTTGTTATCAGGAGTTACTATAAAGTGTTTAGTAATTTGTATTGCCAACTAGAAAGTAACATGCTGAAATTTATTATTTATTAAACATATTGCCAAAAGTATTTTAAAGTTTTAATCTTTTGGTCCTATATTAAAAGCAAACAAAAAAATTTATCTTTAATAGTTTTATTATGTTGCTCTTATAATTTCTATGATAAATATATAATCTGAGAACACTTAATACAAAATTATAAATACATAAAATAAGAATTTATCATAATAAAAGAAAATAATTTCTTTCTTTTTCAGTGGAAAAAGTTGTCCTCCTTTCAAAATTATTGTCTTAGATGAAGCAGATAGTATGACTGGTGCAGCACAAGCTGCACTTCGTCGTACTATGGAGAAAGAATCTCATAGTACTAGATTTTGTTTGATTTGTAATTATGTATCAAGAATCATAGAACCTTTGACTTCTCGTTGTACAAAATTCAGATTTAAACCATTGGGAGAAAATAAAATTATTGAGAGATTAGAATATATATGTAAAGAGGAAGATTTAAAGGTAGAAAAACCTGTTTTATTAAAAATTGTTGAAGTTTCGGGTGGAGATTTAAGACGTGCCATAACATGTTTACAATCAATTACAAAATTAAAAGGCAAGGACATTGAAATTACTGTTGATGATGTACTTGAAATCATTGGGGTAATATATAATTATTTTTCTAAATAATAAAATGAAACAATATTGTATCTTCATTATGTAATAAAATAATTATAGATTGTACCTGACAAATGGTTGGATGAATTAATAGATGTATGTAAAACGAAGGATTATAGCAAAGCAGAAGAATTTGTCGATCAATTTATGTTAGAAGCATATGCTACATCCCAGGTAAAGTTTTAAATAAATTATTACAATTATTCAGTTTATATTTTATTGTATTGTTCCAGGTTATTGAACAACTTAGTGAAAGAATTATATATTCCAATGAATTAACAGATAAACAGAAAGCTTTAATTGCAGATACACTTGGGGTAAGAGTATAAAGTTATTTGTAAAATAAATATAACGTACATATTTTTCATTTATTATTTTTTTACTTGCAGGAATGTAATTATAGACTGTTAGATGGTGGAAATGAATATATACAACTTATCAATATTTGTTGCGGTATTATAAAAGCTTATGAATTAGTATAACTATTATATTTTTTCAAATTTTTATTTTATATCAATAAATATTTATTATTTTTTTTACATATTCTGTTGCATTTCTCTTTTTTAAAATAATAAACTGAAATTAAACACAAAAGTGAAACAACTGCTAATATTGTATTCCCTATGAGTATATATTTTTCCCTAGTACTAGTTTTATTTTCTCTTACTAGAAAATTTCTTGTATATGTATTAAATATTTAAGGAATAAATATGTTTTTTATTCAATACGTCTTTAAAAAGTATTATAGTTTTCATTTAATAATAATCAAAATAAAATTTAAAATTTATTAGTAATTTACGATAAAAATAACCAAGTTTATTCAAATCTAGGGAAGAAGCGATTTTCTAGCTCTGTCGCGCAATCTATCGGTGGATAACTCTTAATGACGCCATAGTTTGAGAATCACTGTCATCGGCGTGTAGGGGCGTCGTTGCTGCGTGCAATGTGTATCGTGTAGGCGTTGGCGAGGAGGAGACAAGTCGGGGATGTGTCCGTAAAAAACTTGCGGTTTCTGCGTACTCTGCCGCACGTGCACGCTCAAAATCGTGTTCCGTGAACGATTGAATCTTGACAAATCATACTACGTGCCCATATTGGTCGAAATCGTCTCGCGAACGGGCCTAACAATTACGGCTAAGAAAAAAAAGTGCAGCCAGTGCTCCGTATTCTTTCGTTTCTTCCAAAGGCCACGTATCGTGCGTGTGTCTCATTCTCTTGTCACGAAAGCTTAAGACGCTAACAAATAATTCCGTCGATCGGAGAAATAGACGATTCGATTCCACGGAAGAAACGACGCCCGTACCAGGATGCCAGGACAGGAGGATCTCCAAAGAGCCATTGAGTTGATCGGTGTTACTCGCGCGAATTAATTTCAACTCGATTCGACTCGTAGGAGACGAGCAAAGTCTCGAAAAACGTAGGGATATTAACTTGAGAGGAAGAAAGAGACAAGGAGGAATTCAAGAAGAAAGAATCCGACGGAGAGCGTGTGTACAGGAGATGTTCGGAATCTCGGAACGAGATCCTGGTGCGGGAGGATTCCACTATCAACGGTTACAATCGAACGTATTATCACACGCTGGATTCTTCGGCGTATGAGACAGTCACCGATTGTGAGTCTCTCTCTTGTCTGTGTGGACGCTGCTGACTGTGTACGTGTTTTTCCCGGCGAAGAAATCTCGGCTTGTGACGGCGGCGGTGGTGGTGTCTGCTGGCATGAGATTTTATCGTCGTCTAGTCGGCACGCTCTCGTGGAAGTATCAACATCGAATACGCGCAGTGCGGTTCGTGTGATTTTTTTGTGCGTGAATCAGAATAGTGGCCATTCCTTTTCGTGTACTCATAAACTATTGCGCGACCATCGATGACAAAGGATATACGTCTCACAGAAGAGATTCTTTTAGTAGGGTGGCTCTCGGTTCGTTTCTCGTTTCATCTCTCGTTTTGCCTCTGAGGCTTTCGATGATACTGAGCATTATCGTCGCACATTTGTCTGTGCGACTCGAACTACCTACATAATTGTTATATCTTCTTAAAGAAATTAGATATATCTCGAGGCTGATTTACGTGAAACAAAGTGGTGTGGAAGAAAACGTGTTGTGGACAGAGGGTGGATGACACACACAGGACGCGTATTGGCCGGCCGAGGGAACGAATTTGCGGATTTGTCGCCGGTTTATTACGTCGTGCGACAAAACTTCTTGGAATGTGACGAGGGATTCTTAACGTGGGAAATATCGTAGAAAAGGTAAGTGATTCGAATATGGCAACGAATTTATATATAATTGTCGAATTAACTATATCGTACGAGCTGTCACTGGAACAAGCATTTAATCGAATCGTGTATTCTAACCTGCAAACATAGTCGCGTAAAAATAGCGTTCATGAAACGTACTTGTAAAGGTACGCGACTGTTTGAAAGATTATTTGTTCAATAATTCACGCAATAATAAATTGAAATGTGATAAATAGCTATAATAAACACAACATGTTAAAATTCAGCGCAATCGAGTATTTTTCCTCGGGTATTATTTTGTATATTTCCCATTTGATTGCACAATTGAATTCGATATCGATATCTACGATATGGATCGATAACGTTATCGATAAATCCGAGACTAATTCAATGATACATGAGCAAATATCGATTGCAATATACGAGTGTTACATATTTGACTCGAAAATGTAATTTTACGAATGATCCGCTACGAATGATCGATATAACTTATATCGATCGAGAATCGCAATTATTGACAAACCAATCGGTGCGAAAGAAATGGCGTCGTGAACAAGTCTCGCGGTTGTCAGAGAGATCTGACCAGTATTCGCTGCTATAGTCGAATTATCTGTTTTTGTTAAAAAAAAAAATCTTTGATCAAGTCGACTGTGGCAAGATTACACTTGTTACCCGGTACAATAGCATTTCTCGAGAATAGACGCGGGCTTTGTTTTTGTTTTGAAGCATACGCGACACTCGATGCCGCGCGTCTACCGCACGCATGCCAACATAATTCAAAGTGGTGTAGCATTCAGTGGTGTGACTTATGACCCTTTTGAGAATATACATTGGAGCTAGAAGTAGTTTACACCGATATCATCTGACATTTTTCAGCGCGACAGAAAGGTTTGTGCGATCGAATTTTTTTCTCATACACGAGTGTAATTTGTCAAGGTTATAACATTCGAGAGATTACGAGAAATACGAGTAAGTGACGCGCGTCGAGTCGAAATATTTTTAGTTTACAAATAATAATCGAGATATATCGCCCTACATAGGTTATTTATCTTAACATTATTTTCGATATACGCATTTATTTAGACGTATAAAATTGATGTATAAATTATTCAATTCCGTTCTACGATAATCACGCGTATATATATATATATATATATATATATATATATATATATATATATATATATATATATATATATATAAATTGCCGATAATTCATGGACGATTGTCTCTTTCATGGAGATAAAAGGAAATTCCGGGGCGTCGTTAGATGACGCATACTAGGGCGAGTTATATTGACCCGATAATGTGAAAATATGATTTAATCCTGCATCCCAGTGTGGGAATTAATTTCTTAATAGAGAGCAAGCTGGTATGGCGTTAATGACGTTGTAATTGCTTTTTGAATTAAAGATTCATTTCTAACTGAATATAGATTAATAATTGAGGCAATAATTGGCGTGAACATTGATAGATCGTTATTATTTCCGCGAATTTACAATTATCGGAATTCCACCTTCTTCCACCATCTTCCTCCCTTCTATGTATATAATACTTTCGCGCAATGCAATAAGCAGTTCAACGATTGCAGCGAATTCCTTATCAAATATATAACATCGTATTTACTCGTACATAAATTTGCACGATTAACGACTAATTAATTTTATATAAGAACCATCTCTTTGATAATTCTAATTACGTGATAATATTATGTAATAATAATTATGATATATATATATTGGAAACTGGATCGAAGATTAAAAATACGGTAAGAAACTAACTAAGAAAACTATCGAGGGTGTGCGCTACCGCATCTCGCCGAGTCACCGACACCCCCGTTCCCTTATTTATGTATCCGGTTGGATAAGGGGCGAGGTATCCAGCAATGCTCGCGGTTGCCCGCTCTGCTCTCCGCCCCGCGGAACTCGCGGACAAGCCCTCGACCCGCCTAATTGCTCGGACGGGAGTCCCATCGTCTTTTATCGCTCGATGATGTACACAACCAACCGAAATCGGACCGTGTGTATTTTCGTAAGCGAAAAGCGAGCGTGCAGCCCTGCCCCCTTCTCCCCGGATTATTCATTTGGTCACGGTAGCGAAACAGGATAATCTTTCAGCAACCACCGACGATGTCGATAAACCGCAAGCTTGCTTGACTGGAACACCGCGCTCGGCCGCGACTCGACAGAGCTTGTTACTATTTTCCCTCCCTCCCTCCCCCCTCGAATAACGCAACAAGTTGCTTAAACGGACAGCAACGAAGTGGTTTCTAATTCTGACCTCCTTCTTTTTTTTATATATATATATACACGAAAATTATACGATTTTATTGAAACTTCCAAAGCTCGTTCATCTTTGCCTTTTTCGAAAAAAGATCCGAGGAGAGAGAGACTCAGCTAGGTGTCCGTTTACGTTTCTGAGCTTCGACGTTCATCGCATCTGGCGTGACATTGCCACGTGTTCCCCAGATTCTCCGTAACGATAATATTTCATTTCGTAAAAAGAAAAGAGAGGAAGACAGTTTATTACCACGATACTGTTTTTTCTTTTTTCGAGAGAAACAGAGAATTGGCCGCTTTATTATTGGCTTCGCTCCTCTCTCTCGAACTCCATTGGCGTTTTTGGGACACGATAATCGTCACAGAGTGTCGCTGTTCGACGCTATGCTAATCTACCTCGTATGGCTGCCGCCTCCGAAAAGCTTGCATCTTTCCCTCGATGAACGTTCCGTGGCGTGCACAGGTAATTAAGTTTTTGAGAAAGACAGCGAAACCTTGATCTCGAATTCAATTGCTCGAATCGAATTTGAGTAGATATTGGCTTGTAGTCTGGGAGCTGCGTATATAGGCAGCGATACGTAACTGGTTATCTATCGGAATCACTGGACCGGTGAAAAGTTTTCCTTCGCGTTGCAGATGTGTCGATGATGTACATAAAGTTTCAGAGGTTGTTATTCAAATACCGCTATGTTCAAAAGTCGAAATTCTTTCTCTTTTAAATCGATATGATAAAATAGATCGATCGTAAAGTCACGACTTTTCGTAAAAGTATCTAGGGACATTTTTTGATTTCGAATAAAGGCGAAAAAATAGGAATCTTTTTTTCGATTTTGCCTATTTAAATACAGCGGAGCATTGAATGCTATTTTTTTTTTCTATTATTCTAATCACAAAGTCAAAGTTTTATCTTTTCGAAATCGATATGATAAAATAGATCGATCGTAAAGTCACGATTTTCCGTAAAAATTGATATCTAGGGACATTTTTGATTTCGAAGGCGGATGATGAAAATATAGGAATTTTTTTCGATCGTGCCTATTTAAATACAGCAGAGCATTGAATGCTATTTTTTTTTTCTATTATTCTAATCACAAAATCAAAGTTTTATCTTTTCGAAATCGATATGATAAAATAAATCGATCGTAAAGTCACGATTTTCCGTAAAAGTATCTAGGGACATTTTTGATTTCGAATAAAGGCGAGTGATGAAAATATAGGAATCTTTTTTCAATTTTAGGGAAACATCCTGGAGAAAAGTATCGGCTCGATCGTTTTAAATGGAACAAGCGTCCATTTGATTCGTGAATCGAAACGATCGTTTATTTCGCCCCCGTTTTCGAGTAAAGATTTCTTCGAGATCGGTGATTGTTCATCGCGGAAATGAACGTTGCCACACAGTTAATCTAATCGATCTATTTGTATTGAATCCGAGAACCCGTATCTCCGATAAACGTGATTTTTTCTTCAATTCAGGGGAAAGAATAGTCACCGAAGTGACTCCGTTTCCCGAACGAGCGTTCTCTTCCTTCCAAGTGTTCCTTCCAACAGAATAGAACTCGCTTGACGCAACGTGTTTTCAACATGTTTCTCCATTAATCTCTTCCCTCTGTTGGATCGATATTCGTGCGAGATAAAACTCGATTACATCGTTCATTGGAGGAGCCTCCTATATATCATTCTTCGAAAATTTCGCACTAACTCGAATTCCAACTCGTGTGCTTCCAATCCGCGCGTCATTTTATTAGATTACAATTTTTATTCCTTGAAAAAGAGATCCGATTATCCAAGATAACGAGATTACGGGTTATTCCAGTTATTAGAACCACCATATCACGCCAATCGTGTATCGGGAAAAATCGAGGATCCAACAAACGACGTCCCTCTAAAAAAAAAAACTAATCCCGTTAACCAACCGGCGCCTTGACGAAGGCATTTCCAGAATAAACGTTATGTAAATATACGCGTGTAATGAACGCGAAAATTCTTCCATTGGGACGATCCATTATTCCTCCTCTGCGCTGAATCTCGATCGAAACTCGTAGGGGGAGGCCGGGGGGCGGGGGCGGGCGGCACGCGTCCGCTTGTTTGCCCGCTGGTAATGACCGAGTGTATAATTTACGAAAAGAGCAGAACACGGTTGGAGGGAGTTCGGTATATACGGGCCATTCAGGTGAATAAAACCGGGGGGGACAGGTCCCGCGGGAGAGGCGGAGGGGGAGGGGGAGGGAGCGCGGGAAAGGAATTCCATCAATTCTTAAAGAGGAGCCTCGCCGGGGAAAGAATGGGCCGAGCGCGATTACCGAAGACTGCGCGCGCCGACCGCGGCAACGAGCCTCGTTATTGTTTCGAATCTCAACGCGCCGGTTTCCCCGGTGGTAAAATTGTATTTTATATGCGGCTCGAGGCCCTTCGTTCGAGCCTTGTAACAATTCGCCTCCTCCTCCTCCTCCTTCACCTCCCCCTCCTCCTTTACCTCCTCCTCCTCCTTTACCTCCTCCTCCTCCACCTCCGGCGACGTCCGGAGGAAGTTGGACGCGAATCAAATATATCATGAAAGAAGGCTAGGTTCACGCGCCGTCGGAAGTTTATAACTTGATCTGTCGTTAAATTCTTTTTTTTTTGTTGCTTTCGACAAATATTATCGAATTCGAGCACAACAGGTTTCAATTTAATGGCGAAAATGTCGAATGGGGGAAGGGCGTGTGCATCCCACGCGGCGTGGAACGTGCCAAGAGAGATGAATATTCATTTTCTTACGTTGAATTTAATCTACTGTGGTCGGCGGGATAATCGAGTGGATCGTTGCGAAAGAAAGAAATTGGAGATTTTTTTTTTTTTTTTTTCTTAATTCCACGATCGCAAATGACTCAACCATACACGATCATCCAATTAATCAGGCGTCGAATCGATAAAAGAATCGCGCCAATTATCGGTAATAACCGCGGCTTAACCGGCCTTGCCCCGACTTTTCTCGTTAAGCAATCGCCGTCGAGATAACGCCGAATGCGGCGTCATCTTTGCCGAGAAAAACGGGCTTCGCAACACGCCCCCCCACCCCTCCTCTCTGCCGAATACGGCGAGCAAAACGCTCCGGCGAGAGATAAAAGAGATAAACTCGCTCGTGGTTCCCTTGCCAAGCGTCGTTGCGCAGGAACGACAACCGAGAACTGTATCTCGTTTCCGTTTTACGAATTACTCGGTCGATCCTGTCTTCGACATTCAACCGATATCCTTCGATTCCGTTTGCCGAGAAAACTCGAGAGGCCTTTTGTTAGCGAGAATATCCTAGGAATTTCTGCATCGCGTGAATTAAGGCGGGTATAATAGTGAAAATTCTAATATTATTGCTCTTACGAATTTCGTATTCCGGTATCGTCTGAATTATTATTATAGAACGTTTCCTTTAATTCGTCTCGATAACAATAGAGACAGTTTCTTGGTATATAGTTGAAACCATATAGGAGACTATAATTGTATTTTAATGAGACTGCGCCTGGTTAATTTGAATTTAAGAGAGTCGTGAGCCTCTTTGGACGATGACCCCATCCTCTGATAGTTTCCACTCTCCCGTTAAAGCTATCTCCGTCTGAGCCACGGAAGTCTTCTCACGGGTCCAGGAACGCATCCCCTCGTCGGGGGGAACAGAGAGATCGCTATCGAGCCACCTACGCGCGACAGAGGAACACCCCGAGGAATTGAAAGTGCCCCGGGTGGAGGGCTGGTTCCGTTCTGGTATCTCGTTTGAGGAGTCTCGGGTGAAACTTTATGCCAAAGAACCGGGTAAATTTTTTAGGATGAAGGTGCGCTCGTTTGATAACGAATATACGGCCCGATCTCTGTCGTTCGTTCGCGATGGAAATTTTCTTTCTACCCGTAACCTGTTCTTTGTAAAAACCGTGACGCTTTTATAAAGACTGTGATTATTATATAAGGAAGCAAACGAATTTATTCAACGTATTACTCGAAGAAATTTCCTCTTCTTTTACGAACGAGCGTTATTGGATATTTCGAACGAAACGTACACTGTTCATCGCTGGAAAAAAAGTCTCGCGGGACGCCCGAGGGGCGAGAGGGGTCCTTCGCTAGGACCGCCTTATCTCCACTTCAAACGGTTTGTTGACATCGCACGCTACGTAGCAGTGCTATAATTGAAGGAACTATAATTTGAATGTTCAAAATCGTAAAAATTATTTTCATTTATTATATTAATTTATTAATTTATTATATTAATTTATTATATTTTATTATATTAAAGTTACTTTAGGATCATCTGAGACTGAAATTTTTTCAAAATTATCGTTGCAAATTATTCTACGCATTACGAGAAATAAAAACATTTTTAAGTTATATCTATACGATTTAGAATTCTCTAGGATTGTATGCCTAGGCTAATGCATCAGATACGGATCTTCGTTTTGGATTAATATATGTGACAAATAGGCATTTCCAAATTAACCAATCAGACTTGTTAATGTATTCGTGAGATACATATATATATATATATATTTGGAGGAAGACAAATTATATTGTAAATTATATAAGTACGGCCAACTTCGAAGATGTTTAACAATGTTCTATAAAATTTTCTACAAATTACCTTTGTTGCGCAAAATGTTGTTGAAACGTGGATCAAAAAATACAACGGGAAAATGGCAGTCGATATCCTTCGAGAGAAACTTCACCTTGTTCCATTAATTTCCGCTGGAAGTTTCTTCCGGAAATCCAATATTCCCCGAAACCTCCATCGAAAAGAGAGAGAGAAAAAAAATTCTTCCACGAGAGTGTCGAGGCCAAATCCTTTTTTGTCGGCCGAAATTAAAGGACCTCGCCTCTCTCTGTTTCGTGTCAGTGGAACGAGTCTAATCCCCATTCCCGTGTATTTTTCCTCTCTTCTCCTCGCGTTTCGCGAGGAGGTGAACGCTTTCACGCCTATTCTTTCGCCCCCCCTGACCAGAAATTCCCTTTAATTCTGGAATAATTGTATCGCAGTCGCGTGTCCATTAACGAAGCGGGGTGTCATCGCGAATAACTCGCGATTTTTCTTCGAAAAAAAAGAAAAGAAGAAGTGTTATTAAACCGGGGCAAAAGTCCAGGCAGAGTTCGCGTCAAGATCAATAATCGACTCTTCAACTTCTAATCCCCCACTCGGTCGATTAAGAGCACCGGATGCTCTCGAATTTCCCGGTTGCCGCGCCTCTAGATTAACACGTTCCACGTTATTCCTTGTGCGTGGGCTCTCGAGGAAGAGTACGGGTATCTCTCTGTTATATTTGTTGTTGGATGGAAATTCAGGTTAACGCGTTCTGGATTTATAAATATTCGATTATCCAAAATTCGTTTCTCTGCAAATTTTTCAAAATTATTCCCTTGATGAAGAAAGTAAATCGTTTATTACAAGTTCAAACAGGAAACTCGAAATTATATAATTCTTTTTTTTCTTCTTATATTTGGAGTTCCAACTTCGAGCTCCAATTTCTCGTATTAATCCCACAATTTTTTTCGATCCCCCTTACCTTCCTCCCAATGAATCGATCCACCTGAGCAGCAACTAATTCGAATTTCCTCTCCGTGATCAGAGGCATCGCTCTTTGATGTTGCACGCTCCATTTCGCATGGAATGGAACATATTTCTCCTCCGTGTATCATTTTCCTTTTCGCTGCCGCATTCATCCACCTTCATTTCTTCCACGTACACCCGGTCGCAGAAATGTGTTACATGTATCACTCAAGGGGATTTATTAGATACTTTAAAATTAATTTCGATTAAAATTTTTTAAAAATATGAAAATCATATTTTCGAATATTTCATTAACGAAAAACTTCCTCCGTATATACATACTCATATACACAACATTTCCATCCGATTTCAAATCAGTTTTTCCACTTCTTCTTCCTCAACCGAAATAAATCTAGAAAAACGAATATCGATCGACCTCCTCCCTCTCCCTCTTTTACGTATAAAAAAGGGGGGACAGGGAAGGAAATCCTTCGTAAACGCATAAAGGATTAAGGCTCGCAACTTTTTGATCCGGTGGGGCCGTGTGTGAGGGCGCTTGGCCCGGTGACTTCGAATGCGAGGCTGAAAACTTAAATTAGGCGCGCCCCCCACTCCGGCCAACGTAACCGCGTTAATTAGACGGATTCCGATTTACCGCAGACAGTTGAGCGGCTGCCCAACTTTTACTTCAGAGAAATGGCCGCCGACTTTTGAATCCTCCCGTCGATATCCGTGAAAAACCCTCTCGGACGAAAAATTCTCGCGGTTCAACGAAATAATAATAGAATAATAACGAATATATATATATATATATATGGATTCACAGGTGGGATATGGATAGAACGAGGAAATATCCGATGTTAAATTTGAATGGACCGTCTTCGTAATAATAATAATAAAAGGGATCGGATAGTCGTTACTCGTCTCCTCTATTGTCAGCTCAAATTTCACGATTACGTAAGTTATACGTACGGCGACGATTTAACGAATGTATAAAAGTAAAATGTTTTCGCATTAAGAAAAATTTTTTTCGTTTTTCGTGTTGATACATATTTTTTAAAATCGTTGTTTACGAATGATAAATTGAAATTTAAAATGATTGGATTATATTATAGAAAAAATTATTGGGATATCAGGAGTTAGAAAATATTATTTATTTATTTTTTCGTTGCTTTGTCCCAACGGCAAGGGCGGAATCCCTTGGAGGAGCTAAAGGTGAAAACAAGTTTGTCGCACGCTCTTGGGACCAAGCCGCGTTCCAATGCAATAAACCGGGGAGGGGGTGGGGCTCCTCGGTTCCCCAGCTCTGGGAAAAACTGATTTTCCAGCTTGTCGGTCTATCATCAGCGATCGTACAGGGTGCTCCCGAAAAAATATGTACCTCCTTTGACGAATAAGAGAGAAGAATGAATGAAGAGAGAAGAATGAATTCGTGTTATATATTTATATATTAAATCGTGCAATTGACGAAAAAAAAAAAAATAAAATAAAATTTAAGTATATTCTATTATAAATATATTCTAATAAAAGAGGATTTTTTACGAACAATTTTCCTTCGATAGGATACCTCTTTTTCTTCCGGCCATAACCGTCACTTTAGTTTGATTTTCCTTAAGGAATAAAGATATCCTCCGAAGTGAATCGAAGATGAGAATTTTCCTCGTGCTTTACTTCGCATTTACCACAACGTTGAAAGTCGATCTTCTCATTCTCTCAACCCTCGATCCTCCATCGAAGCTTCTATCGATTTCGTATCACCGATAGTGATCATTTTTCTCTTCGCGGCGCTCTTCTCCGTCGATAAATTGAACGAACGAGGAAACTTAATTCGATCTCTTTCTCTTTTTTCCCCAACAGCTCTTTCCTCTCCTCGTGAAAATTCCAGAAGAAAATTCGTAAGGAACGGAGCGAAGCGAGCTGTTTACGAGAACCGCAACAATCGATTGCGTGCATTCGATTATCGCGAATTAATTGAGGCTGATTTATCGTCCGACCCGACCTCTGCCGGTAAATTAGCGCGTCGATGTTACGATGCGCACGGCTCGACGTTTCGCGAGCTGGAATTTGATGAAGCTGTACCGATATTCGCGAAATTCGATACGCATCGCCTGCATGCCGATTTTCTTGCGTAATCCTATATTGCCATATTCGCATTCTCGCGCTGCGATAAATGTGTAAATATAACCTTTCTTCGTGTTTCGAATATCGATCATGTGTATTCGGTTCGTCATTTTCCCGTCGGTATTTCAGATTCGGGAATTGTTCAGGAGAGGGGGAAATGGAGGAATTCAACGAACTATTAAAAAGTTGTCCTCGCGTATCTTGTACTTGTTTTTTAGCCTGGTCGCCTCGAGCGAAACAATAAAGAGGAGATGTCAATGTCAAGTTAAAAGAGAAGTATTTTGAGATGCTTCGAAACGTTTGTATTTAATTTCAATTCGTCATATTTCTTCTTCTTCTTTCGATCAACTAATTATAAGAATTTTCTCATCGCGAACGTACGAACATCCGTGAAACGAGTACGCGCGCGAGTCGAGAAATGGAGGGGGGTTGCGCAATAATCTAGACGTTCGTTTGCGAAACAACTCTGGTACGCGTATGATTAACGCTTTTTCGATTCATCTTAATGCGCCGCTTTCACCCAAGCGTGATATCGGTGCAGCTCCGATGCATCGCTTAATTGTGCAATGTTTGCGTATCGTCGCAATCGTTGCCGATTAAACATTTTCCTTCGCATATTTATCGTGGCCATTAAACGGTTGGTATTTCGGATTGAAATACTCAAAAAAAAAATTTGTCGTTGCCTCATCCACGGTGAATATATATGTAGAAAATTTTTGGAAACCTCGAGAATAATTAAGAAAATTTTAAAACTATGAATTTTCATTGTTTCGCAAATTCTTGGAAGATTTCGACAAAAATTCTATTCATTGGAATTCTTGGAATAAATAGCACAAAAACGAAAGAATATATATATATAAAAAAGGAGAAATGAATTGGAAGAGAAAACACGTGTCAACCATAGAGAAACGTTTCTGTACTGATTCTGCAGTTACGCCCCTAGGAAATAGGTCCTTCCTTCGAAGCGTTGACTCGAACCAGCCTTCCCTATCCCACCTTCCAAAAATTGTATTTTTGCAATTCTACAATTTTTAAATGATAAATGATCGCGAAAGGAAAAATCGTATTATATTTAAGCGGCATTATCGTCTTCGTTAGGGAAAAGTTTTATCCGGGTTCAGGTGACAGCGAATTTCCGACTTCTTTCCACGAGGTTTTATTTCCACCGGCCAACTCGGTGAATACGAAATTTAGTGGCTGAACTTGGCGATATAAATATTCGTCTCCATAACAGGATTTCAATTTTTTTTTTTTTGCAAAACTAAGCAAGTGTATATAAGTAAATAAATAAAAGAAAAAAGAAGCGAAGAAGTTGATTAAAATTAACCGACATTGATTTTGCTCCACTTTTTTCTGTCGTTTTTCGCTAGTTTCATTTTTCTCTCTCTCTCTCGAACTCGAACTCGAACGTGCAGATACGTGTTCAATTGGCTTCGGCGAATCTTCTTCCTCGATGCAGATCGAATTATCAGGCTTGATTAAAATGTGGAAATTACCAGGTTTGCCGAGCGAGTATATATTTTTTTTTATTTTTATTTCGAGTGCACCATCGATTTCACGAATAAGGGATTCACCGGAACGCGATAAACTGTAATTCGTTTCCGGCCCCCGAGTACGGTAACTACGCGACGAGTAACGCTGCTGATCCGGTACAATTGCATACGAGACACGGAAAAAAAAAAAGAACTATCCTGGTACTCGAATTATTTTCCGATCGATCGAGGAACGATCAAGCCGAGCGGAATAAATCGGTGAAACAGTTATAGAATAAATCTATCCTACTCTCCCTCCGTTAAGAATTCGTTGCAGTTTACTACAACCGTTATTGTTATTATTACTCCAACAATTCCTCTTCCAGTGTACCCAGAAACCTTAATACTTCTCTCGATGACCCACTATCGCTTTTTTATTCTTGAATCGTGCCAGCCAAGAAAAAGAGGGAGGGAGAAAAAAAGGAGAATTTCGACTCGAATCAAACATCCATCTACCAAAGATAAAGGAAAAGAGAATGGGAAGAAAAATAGTGGAAACAGGGGAAAAAAGAAGAAAGAAATAAAGCACGAAACGGAAGTGGCGTCGCGTGATCGTACACAGAGAAGCACTGGCGCAGCCATACAGGGAATACTCGTACTCCTCGTACTAGCGTACGCACGTGTGCGTGCGCTTATCCCCACCACCGGTTCATTCATTCAAACATACGCGCCGCTCTCGTATGCGTTCGCACGGTTAAGCTATCGAGAGCGGTGGTGGGAGATGACCGAGCGCCGCGTGGTGGGGAGAAGTCGTCGCTGGGTGGGAGAGCGCGGAGCGGGAAGGGTGAGGGGAGGAGAAGGGAAGACAGCTTTTCAACGCGTCAGCCGGAAAGGAGAATGAGGTTGCGGCAGAGTTCTCGTTCTCTCGTGATATATCACTCCCCCTCTCGTTCCCCTCTACTCCTCCCCTGTCCCATCGCATTTTCTGTCCGTCTCTCTGTTTCGAATATAGAATTCCCTCTATATAACTCTCTTTGTCCGATCTATCGGCCGGCATATGTAAGAACGTATTTCTGGTTCATCCGTCGGACGCTTCTGTCATCGCTATGATTTCAGAGGCACGGGATGGGTATGTATGTAGCACGAGTACGGGTCGAGAAAGTGAAATTACTGGTTGTTGATTAAAAAACACCTCTTCTCTCTCTCTCTTTCTGTACGTATCTTCCGTTTTTTCGAGGTGTATTTTTTAAATTGTAATTAAAAGACGGAATATAGAAAAGAAAAAGAATAATAATGGAAAGGGAGGGGAGGGAGGGGAAGCGAAATTAAGAGGGAGGAGGAAAAGCTGACTGGGCCGGGATTATTTCTCAGCCACTGGTGAAAATCGCTCGCGTCTGGCCCGCAGGCTATTATTCCAGGGCAAACATTCGTCTCGTGTCTCGTTGTCGCGTGTTCCGAACCGTGTCGGCCATCGCCCCCTCCCTCGCGTACGCGCTTTTCGTGCCCCGCGGAGAACTGGTAGCGTGACTTAATTTTTGTCTCCTCGTTCTTCCTGTCCGCCCTCCCCTCCCTCGCCCCTCTCGCTCTTTAAAGCCTCGTGCCGAGCTCGCTTTATTGGCTCGTCGAGCGAGCGACAGGTAGCACCGGTCCGTTCAAGTACGATCGTGTCTCTTTCTCTCTCTCTCTCTCTTCCCCTCGTTTACAGAGACCAAGAAAATTCATCCGAAGGATTCGTAGAAGATTCGTGTTTACACGGCGGAATCACAAACGTCCGTTTGTTTTTTGAACGAAGTAATTTAGGAACAGTAGTTTCTTGCGAAACATCTCGGAATTTCGTTTATTTAAACAAGTCTTCGAAACAAATATTATGGTATGAAATTAATATTTTACGTAATTGCAATTTGAACGATTCGATCCATCTTTTTTTTTTAAAGTTTTAAGTTTAAATTTCCCGATGAAATGGAAATACTCGCGCGTTTATTCTTTCTCCTAATTATTCGCACATTTATTTTAGTTCGATGTGCAGTGTTTCAATTCGGGAGAGGAGGAAGGGAAATCTGCGCTGCTTTTATTAAGTTTACCTTCTTCCTCTTTTTCCTCCCCTTTCATAAGCGAGGATGAGACAAGATGACGAGACAAGAGATCGAAATGTCTCTGCTCCACGACACGCGGCGCCTAGTCCGGTTCAGAAAACCAAGGATCAGGTTCGCACGGATCCACGTGGATCGATTCCAATCCCGCAGAAGTGAGACATTACCGGTGAAAGGATTGCGACAAGATCTGGAAATACCGCAAGCTTCACTCAGATCCATGTCGTCTGTTCATCCTAAACGAATCTATAAATTTACTTCGTTCCATGATTTTCGACTCTTATTTTCGAAACTTTACTATTATCGATAAGTGAAGTAGGACTGTGAATCGATTCTAATTTTCGAATTGCATTCGGAATTATCGTTGTTACTCACATTGTCAATCATCCTCCCGAGGAGAAAAAGAACTCAGAAACATCATTTCCACGCGTGAACGAGGACAGAAGGGATTTAATCGTGGCTGCGCGTGATCCAATTAAGGGAAATTGAAGCGGGCCCCGCGCGTTGAACGGTGTGCAGCGGGCGCGGTGAATGGCTGGCCTCGTATCGGGTTCGCTTGAAGGTCGCCTAGTCACGGCACCGATTCGAGCTTATTGTTCGCCTCGCGAACGTTCCCGTTTCGCGATTCGAAAGCGCTTCTTTTTCGTCCACTCGCCCTCTTCCCCGCGCGTGTCCGCGCGACCATTGACGCTCTCTCTCTCTCTCTCTCTCTCTCTCTCTCTCTCTCTCTCTCTCTCTCTCTCTCTCTCTCTCTCTCTCTCTCTCTCTCTCTCTCCTGTGTGTGTGTGTGTGTGTGTGTGTGTGTGTGTGTGTGTGTGTGTGTGTGTGTGTGTGTGTGTGTGTGTGTGTGTGTGTGTGTGTGTGTGTGTGTGTGTGTGTGTGTGTGTGTGTGTGTGTGTGTGTGTGTGTGTGTGTGTGTGTGTGTGTGTGTGTGTGTGTGTGTGTGTGTGTGTGTGTGTGTGTGTGGTTGCTATCTTCTCTCTCTCTCTCTCTCTCTCTCTCTCTCTCTCTCTCTCTCTCTCTCTCCATGGGTCGAGAAACGCGCTTCATCGATTCACGATGGAACGGTTTATGGTGACCGATCGATGGTTGGATTCTGATGCTCGTTTCCCTGTAATTGGATTTAAGAGAAGAGTTTGAAGGAAGGAAAGTGTGGGAAGAATACGGTTGGATAAGTGTTTGTGAATGGGAATGCGCGTAACAAGTGAAGTTTAAATTGTTCGATCGTTGAAATCGATTAATAATAAGATCGCTTCTCTCGTACGTTCCGTGTAAAATAAAAATTTGATTGAGAAAAATGGAAGGAGTGTCTTGGTGTCGCGCGAGAAGGGCAAGAGAGAGGGTTCCCTCTCGCGGGAGAAGCTCGAAAGGAAGTTCAATATAAGCACAGTATCAATTGCACGTTGTCATCCTATCTAACACGCGTTTGCACAGTGTCTGATGAGCCCCTCCGTCGTGTTCATTCCGAATCAAACGCGATGTACGCTCCGGATAAATTCCAGCCTGTTATCGAGCTAAACAGTTGTTTAGTCTTGTCTCGAAGGGAGGCGATAAACGCGTTGTCGAGACCGACACCCGACACCCGCATTCCTCATCGATTCTTCCTCCCACGAATCTCGTGCGCCTCCAATTTACAATCTTGTGTATATATCTAAGTGCATACAAATGTCGGGCAATTTCCAAGGTCTGATCGATTAATTTTCCTATTCCCGGGTCGTAGAGACAGATTTTCAACATGCATCACGAAACCACGGTTCGTAAAGATTCGATTATTTCTATAAATAAAGGGAACGAGCTTCTTTAAAGAGAAAGCTCGAGGGCTTTCGAACGAGAACCACTTCAGAATTGATCTTGCAACCGTCGTTTAACCGCTTTCCAACCACGAAGATATTCCGCGATGTAGTTTATGCGAGAGCGAACGTTGCACGAGCGATTGAAATAAAGATCGATTCGAATTTACGCTCGCTATATATATATATAATAGTATATTTTGAGGACAGGATTAATAACTCGTCATAATAAACAAACTCGCGAGTCACTCGACGTCGCGTGAATGTTCGTTTCGTGGAATTTCTCCTTGCGCTGTGTATATAAACACATACCGTATACGATGTTTTGGAACACTTCGTTCGTAACCGCGAAGCTATTAACACGCTTCGCGACGGTAACTGCGTTCCAATATTCTTTCTACGCGACGTTTCTTCATATATATTTTCACGCGGATGGCAAAAGTGCGTTTCATTTTTATTATTCGCGCGAATAAAGTGGCACGCGCTCCATTATTTTTTTTGTATAAAAATTGCCAATATTAAAATAAAATATCGGTAAAAGTATAATAATATCGATTGTATCAAAGTCCATTGACGCATGGATATCGTCGGTGTACGAAGTAACTCTACGATTCGCACGACATATGAAAAGCGGTGGCGTAAAAAGGAACTAAAGTCAGAGTTGGGCATGAACCGGTTGGAAAAGTAACGAAGTTAAAAACAACATTTATTTATTCGTACCTATTATACATCGATCCGTTTCGCCACAATTATCCGCGATTATTATTACGTTTTGAAGAACGTATCATCGAAATAACTTATCCAAGTAACTTCAACTATTAAATTTTCTCCATCGTACGACTGTAAGAATCAACTGTCACTACGTATATCTTCCGTATAAAGAATTTACGCATGGTCGAAAGAAGATTATCGGAGAAAAGAGATTTTCCATTTTTCCATTCGATCGATATCCTTCCGTGCGGAATTCAAACCACACGATTCGATCGATTTACCTGGTCGTTTTTCTTCCCGCAAAGTACGACCTACTTTCGATACCCGCGAATCAATTGCGCTTCAACGACACGAAGAATCCTGGTGAATCCTGAAGGACGTATCGACAGGACACGGCCGATCTTTCTGGTTAATTATTATATCTGTCTCGATCGTGGACGCGATCCTGTCAGTTCCACGCTTCTCTCTTTCCATCCCTATCTATATTAATTCTCTATACTTGGAAAAATGAGATTGGAAAAGCGAGAAGATTCGAGCTTAAGGGGTACGGAGTCGAGGGCCGAATTGGGTCGAGAGTTACGGCTAATTGTTTAATCTTGAGGGCGGGTGAATCTGACGCTCGAGAGACACGAGATGTGTTTAAATATTGGTTTGATCGGAATAGATCAAGTTGTTTAAATCGTGTCGCGCGCAAATGAGGAAAAATTACGACTTCGCGGAGGAAGAGAAGGAGGAGGAGGAGGAAATAGTTTTTATTCTCGGAACAAATTTTCTCTCTTTTCCCCCCTCCCTTAGAGCCTCTGGGAGGGTAATATCTTCTCTTGTGCAGGGGATGGGCAAATTAGGTTAATTTTTTCGCGCTACCAGGTAAAAAAAAAAAATACCTGGATAGAATTTTATTAAAAAACCAAGTGGTTTCTCCACGTACATCGTAATTAATTATCGATAGCACGCGGAATAATGGATATTCGATGCGCGTGCATACGAGATAAATCCCCACCCCCCTCCAGCATTATTCCTACATTTTCAGAATATCTATTTCAATTCGTAGATATTTCACGATACTTGCAATATCGAATTTGAAATTTCGACAGTTGTTATTGGAGAGGAGCGTTCATTTAAAATATGAGCCGGGGATTTCGGGCGTGTCCTTGGAGCGTTCGTAGCCTTAATTAGTTCCCGCTTAATCTTGCATGGGAACGCGGGCGTGCGAAAACCGATTTAAAATCGGCGCCCCGATTTTATTAACACGGAAAAACTGATTCGACTCTCTCTCTCTACGCGCGAACGAACTTTTCCTCGAGAGGAGAGGAGAAATTTTGAAAATGGAACAATTATTCTCGGACAATTGTCATCGAAAGTGTTGCAACGATGTAACACGCTTGGAAGAGTGTTCTCACTCGGATCGACACCTGTACAAACAATTCTATGTTTGTCCCCGTGTTATCTACCCTAAATCCGCTTCCCCTTCGCCTCGACTTTTATCGGTACGTAAAAATTAACGAAATAATTGAAACTTTCTCTCTTTCTCCATCGAATTAATTCTCCTATTTTATTGTCCCAGTTTGTACGTATACAGTAACAATCGACAGTAACGACAATCGATGCTCACCAGCGGTGCTTTTTAAACAGTTTTAAGCGAGGAGTCGCCCGTTTCAGGAACCCGTTTCCGTTATCGTACGTATGCATATTCATTAGCATATTCTCTCCCTCTCTCTCTTTCTCTCTCTTCCACCGAGAGAACTTTCAAACCAATTTTATTTTTATTCTGTTTTTACACTTATAATTCTTGCTGTTAGAAGATATCCATTATCACAAATCTCGCAGTGTCCAGCAGGACTCGGATGACGAAGAGATTCGAATGCTTTGCGAACGATTGAAACAAGGATTTGGAATATTTTTAAACACGATACGATAAATATTTTCGATTAAAAACAGATATTCGGTGGACGAATATTTATTTATTTGGAAAATTATCCAACTTATCTTCCATCGGAGAGGAGGGAACGAATCCACTTTGTGATTAAAACTGATTAAAACCGTATATTCCCGGAGAAATTGCGAAAAGAGAGAGAGGGGGGTGGTGTCATCGTGGCGATTGTAGGGCAGCCAAGGCACACGTCCCTCCTGGGACGTTCATCCTCCCTGCAAAGGGGGTCTACCTGTGAATCCGTCCTGACGTGCAAAAAAAAAAAAAATCTAATACGCCAGACGCCTTCTCGGGCCTCGGGCGACGTTGCCCTACATTCCCCCGCACGAAAAACTTTTTCCACCACCGTGGACGGCCGTGGATGGAGGATACATTCGATGAAGCTTTTAGGCCGCCATTTGTATCGAAAAAGTCATCGATACAAATATATATATGTATGTATATATATATACAAATATATATATGTATGTATGTGTGTGTGTGTGTGTGTATATTTATAATTCCTCGTATCTCGACGTTTCGAACACTCCAACCCCGTTTTTTTTTTTTTTTTTAATTTTAATTTTCGCGAAGTAGCAGTAAAAAAAAATAGTAGCACTCTCGCGTATAGTTATCATACAAGTTATTTGAGTTATATATTCAAATATTTTCCAAATCGATTTTTTTTTTTTTTAAATATAAGAGGAGAATATATTCGAAAATAAAAAAGGGAGATTTTTTCGAACAATTTCGAATTATCTCGTATGCTTTATATCTCTGTTTTATTAAGGGGGATCGATGAATCATCGATTCGAGTCGAACGAAATTTTTCACCCCCCTGGTGAGATAGTTTCGAAGTTTCCTTCCTACCTTCCGCCCGGATTTGTTCGATATTCCAGGGTGAAAAAGAGTGGACGCGATTCCGGTCGACGTTGATCTATGACCCGACGGTATATCGGGGGCTTGTTTCATCCTTCCCCGCCCCTCCCTCCCCTTGCGGTGACCGCGGAATTTTCGAAAGTTCGTTTACACACAACTGCCGTTGGCGGGATTTTCGTAAATTTCTTCCCCGCTTTGTGACCGCCCCTCCAAAATTCGTCTATATTTCATCGGCACGGGCCGACTTTCCGCGCGCATGCGCACGCATCCGCTCGAGCGTCGAAGGGGAAATTAAGGATCGGGGAAGAGTCGATCGAAATTGGAAAATTGAAATCTTTTGAAATTGAATTGGAAATCGTTGTAAATATTCCTTTTTTCCTCGCCCGGAGATCGGAATGTTAATATGAGGATTTTGATATTGATTCGAAAAGTAAATCGTATCGTATATTAATCTTCGAAATTAAATTAAGAAATGGTGCCAAATTTTACGAAATTTGTAAAATAGTTTGTAAAATTTGTGGAATAATTTGTAAAATTTTTTTCAACAATTTAGGAGATCGAAATCTTGCTACAAGGATTTTATATTGATTCGAAACATAAATCGTATCGATCAATCTCGAAATCTTCGAAATTTAATTATGAAATCGTGAAATCGTGAAATTTTACAAAATTTAAAAAATTTTTTTTCTTCGTTAGGAGACCAAAATCTTATAAGAATTTTATATTGATTCGAAAAATAAATCGTATCGATCTATCTCGAAATTTCCGAAATTAAATCAAGAAATCGTGCCAAATTTTACAAAATTTGTAAAATAATTTGTAAAATTTGTAAAATAATTTGTAAAATTTTTTTCAAAAATTTAGGAGATTGAAATCTTGCTATAAAGATTTTATATTGATTTGAAAAGTAAATCGTATCGATCTATCTCGAAATCTCCGAAATTTACAAAAATTTATAATACAAATTTTGTAAAATAATTTGTAAAATTTTTTTCTTCGTTAGGAGATCGAAACTTGTTACAAGGATTTTATATTGATTCGAAAAGAATCGTATCGATCTATCTCGAAATTTCCGAAATTGAATTAAGAAATTATGCCAAATTTTACAAAATTTGTAAAATAATTTGTAAAATTTTTTCAAAAATTTAGAAGATCGAAATCTTGCTACAAGGATTTTATATTGATTCGAAAAATAAATCGTATCGATCAATCTCGAAATCTCCGAAATCGAATTATGAAATCGTGGCAAATTTTATAAAATTTAAAAAATTCTTTTTCTTCACTAAGAGATCGAAATCTTCCCATATATATACACACACGAGGATTTTATGATAATTCGATGAAAATGAATCGTATCGATCAATCACGATTTCGAAGCGACGACACTTCCAAACTAACTCTTAACTCAATCTTTTCTTCTCGCCAAATTTAAAACACAATTTTTCCACTTACTCAAATCAAATTTTTCTTCTCTACTTTACTTTAAGAAAAATCGGGAGAGAAAGAGAGACGAAGGGGAGTAGATAAAACACAGTATATCGACGCGGAATAAAAATTCGAGGATCACGATACCGACAATACCGATCGAGATGGGAGGAGAGAGATGAAAGAAACGTAGAGGGCGCTGGTGCGTTCCAGGGCACGCGTTTAACATTCCTGCTTTGAATACGTAATTTTCCAACGGGGGAGAAGGAGGGAACAATGCACGCGTGGTTTTATCCCGACTTGTTGACACGCGTCTGCCCCCCCAAAGACGCCATCGCCACGAGTGATGAAGACGGCGATGGCGAATTTCGACAGGCGAAAAGAAAGAGAGGAATGGACAATTTATCCTCGTCGATAATCCATTCCATTTCGAACGACTTCTCTCGTCAATGTTTTCCAGCCAAGAGCAACTTGTTCTGAACGAATATCGAACTCGAGAGTAATTAAAATTAATTTAATCCAACGAAAGTTTATCATAAAGGACAAAACTAATTCTCTCTGTCTAATGGAAGCGCAAAAAGTTAACGGATAAATTCGTAATATATATTCGTTAACTTTTTGAGCTCTCTTGGTTGCTAATAACGAATAAGTTAATCTCCATATTTTTAGAATCGATCCTCCGGAAGCGTTGTGCACGAAGAATCCGCAGAATCATTGAAAAGTAGTGAAGCGAGATCAGATCAATGTAAAAAGAGAGAGAGAGAGAAAAAAAAGGAAGAAAGAGCGTCTAAATAAGTCCATTTACGGAGTTCCTCCAATGGCTATCCACCACCGCCAAACTTTCCACCAAACTCGGGTTTGGACTCGCTTTGAATTTTTCTCGAATCGAACTTCTTTCGAGGCCCTGCCTAAACTAGATCTACTTTTCTAGATTCTATTGGACAGCGAGCGAGCTCTGTGTGCGACTATTGGATCTCCCCCCACCTCTCCCCTCCCCTCCCCGTCTATTCAAGTCTCAAGTGTTTCTAGGATTGCTCGTGGTGGAAACTCGGGCTATCGCCGCGGCGGTGAAGAGTCTCTGCCCCTCCCCCTCCCTCTTTTGGAGGCTTTCTTCTCTCGAGATGTTGTCCACTTTGAGAATTTTAGAGAAATTAAGGCGAAAGGATCGCGCAAGGTTCACGAGGCGCCCCTCTCTCCCCCTCCTCTTCTTCCAAAAAAATGAGAAAATGGAGGGAATCTTGAGAGCCTTGGGATAAAAATATCGAAACTTGTTTTGGATTTCGAAAGGGGAGGGAGAGAGAGAGAGAAGGAGAGTAAATGAAAAATTGAGACGAAATAATAGAGGAAAAAGAATCTTCTCTCTTTCGAAAAAAAAAAAAATTTGGAAAAGATAATACAAAGAAGACCTCAAAAACTGGAGGGAGGGGGACAAGGAAAGAGAACCAAGGAGTTTCTTAAAAAAAAGTGAGGTAGAGAGAGGAGAATAATTCTTTAAAATATACAAAAATTGTTCATAATAAAAAATTGTGAACTCTTTTGTAATCATTCTATAAAGAAATTTGCAAATATTTATTGTATTTATTGTGTTTTAAATTATTATAGAATTATTTTTTATGATAAAAAATGAGAACTAAATTATTCAGAAGCAATTCCGATGAGATATTTTTATTTTTATGAAAGAAAATAATGAAACGAATGAAGGAAGCGCATAGATTTGTGATCCATTTATGAGTTCGAGTCTCCAGGTTAAATCTGTTAAACGACGAATTACTTCGAAAAATATATCTACGTCTTTTAGAATTTCAAATTACGCTTTGCTTCGTCTCGAAAACAATTCCAAGTTTGTAGATCTAACCTCAAAAATCGCATTTTCCATTCCTTCTTGTCGAGATAATTCAAAATTCTGTAGATCTAACCTCAAAAATCGCACTTTCCATTCCTTCTTGTCGAGATAATTCAAAATTCTGTAGATCTAACCTCAAAAATCGCACTTTCCATTCCTTCTTGTCGAGATAATTCAAAGTCTGTAGACCTAACCTCAAAAATCATATTTTCCATTCCTTCTTGTCGAGATAATTCAAAGTCTGTAGACCTAACCTCAAAAATCATATTTTCTATTCTTTCATTTCAAAATAATTCAAAGTCTATAAATTTAACTTCAAAAATCATATTTTCCATTCCTTCGTTTCGAAATAATTCAAAGTCTGTAGACCTAACCTCAAAAATCATATTTTCTATTCTTCCATTTCGAAATAATTCAAAGTCTGTAAATTTAACTTCAAAAATCATATTTTCCATTCCTTCGTTTCGAAATAATTCAAAGTTTGTAGATCTAACCTCAAAAATTGTATTTTCTATTCCTTCGTTTCGAAATAATTCAAAGTCTGTTGATCTAACCTCAAAAATCGCATTTTCCATTCCTTCTTGTGGAGATAATTCAAAATTCTGTAGACCTAACCTCAAAAATCGTATTTTCTATTCCTTCGTTTCGAAATAATTCAAATCTTATTAAAAAAAATCGTAGCTTTTTATTATTATATATGTATAAAAAAAAAATATATATATATATATATATTATCATAGTATAACAAAATTATCTTATTACGATCCGAGATTCTATTATTATTTCCTCGATCAATAATTCAAATAATTATAAATCTCATAATTACGAGCTCACAATTATACACCATCGTAATAATTCTGCTTAAACGAAATATTTAAATTAGATTCTATTCTTCGCCTTTCTTTACGAATCCTATATTATTACAACTAACACGATCTCCGCTAACTAATTTCCTTCGAACAAACCCTTATTTACACACACGCAAGAGTAAAAAAAAAAGGAACGGAAGAAAAGGATAAACAATCGCCAGGATGGAATTTTATTCAAGGATCAAAAAAAAAAAAAAAGAAGGAGAGAGAAAGAAAGGGCTCGTTAACAGGATGCAATTTCGGTCGAATGGGCGATTCTCTGCCGCGGTCTCGGGGAGCGGAAATCGCGCACTTCGTTACCCGCGCGCGGCAATTAGCCTCTTAATTACCCGAAGCTTCTTCCCTCCACGATCCGAAGATCCTCCCGTGGGATCCTGCAGGGGAGCGCATCTTGCGCGGTGAATCGATTTCTCGGATGCAACGTGAGGATGGGCGGGGAAGAAGGGCGAAAAAACGGGAGAGAGAAAATTTTGAAGGATTTCCCTCTTTCTTTCCAGCCTCTAATTTATCAGGAAATGTGACCGAAAAAGAGAGAATAAGAATTTTGTCCTCGTTGAATTCAAAATTTCCAATTTAAATTAAAGCACAATTGATTTGAATATCGGACAAGAATCTGAGAGAATTTGTTAACTTGCAATGCGACCTTGCAAAAAGATTATATCGTAATAAAGTGCATCTGGTTGCCGGATTTTGAGTATTTCCATTACGAGAATATTCATTTATTGTATCTCATTAAATCGACCGTTTAATATTAATTGAAAACAGGGAGGGACGTACCACATGTATTTCCTTGCGACTCGAATCCAGGTCGAAAAGGGAGGAGGAGGAGGGAGAGGGCCTTAAACAAATTCCCCCGTTTCATCTTATCCTCGCGAACGGCAGTATTTGCCGTTGTCACGATCTTTTTATCTCCTCTCCGTTGAATTTCCGACCACGTGCCACCGCCTAATACCTTAATAACTGGGAACAATGTTCCCTCCTTTCACGGCTCTATTCCTCGATGCTCGAAGGACGAGGAATATTATTCGCGGGGAGTCGGTGAAAAGTGGGCCAAATTGGCGTCCACCCGGTTGACAACCGGTTATTAAACAGTAGTCTTCTTTAATTAACCGGAGCAAAGTTGCGCCAACTTGGACCGATGAAAGTCTAACCCTCAATTAAATACAATCGGGAGGAAATTTCTGAGAATTTGCACACCATATATTTATGTTCAAAATGTTCTCGCGATGTCATATATATTTACATAATGATTCATCTTCTTGGAATTTCTATAAAAGAATTTTCCCTGAATATTAGCATCGATATTTTTCGTCCCGGCATTCGAGTTTCGATAATTCATTTTCGAAAGGTAGAGACCCCTAGGCGATTACGTCGTGGGTGGAGAAAAAAGAACAATAAACGTGGAAACGAAGTTCGTTAGTCGAATAGAATTGGCCGACGACACCGGTCGAACTGGCTGGAATCCTTTTAGTACGCCCTCTGACGAAATTCTGAGGTCGTAGTTGCGTTAGGTGAATTCGTTAGCGAAACTTTCCTCGTATATATATATGTATGTATGTATGTATGTATGTATATGCGTATAACGCATACCGAGTAACAGCCAATCGCAACACGCGACAAAAGGGTGGCGAGGCGACAAATTAATTAAACTCTTCTGCTCGTTTTATATTTTAATGCCGCGATTACGCGCGGCGCTCGCGTGATACCTTCGCTTCACCTGTTAACTGCACGCGCTTTACGTTGAAGTGATAAAATTAATTAAGGATAAGTGAAAAAAGGAAATAAATTTAAAAAAAGAGAGAGAGAAAAAAAAAGAGATTAAATCGATCGGATCGTTCTAACGAACTTTAGTCATCGATATATATATATATATATATATATATATTTTATTTACTTGTTTTCATTCAAGAATCCTTCGTCAAACTTCTTTAGAAAAAGTTTCCTCTCGTTGACAACAATGCCCGATCAAGATCGTGAAAAGTTTTTTTCAACCGGATGGATAATAAACTTCTCTCAACTTGTCCTCACGAAAGAAGTATCAAGTGCGTATGCCTTGCTAATTAGAGCTCCTCCGCTAATGTACCGATCGATACGATGGTCGTTAACAGGCTCGAGTAGTCGTAAACAGTTGACGGTTGATTCGTCAGAGCCGAGCTGTGTATCGCACGAATATCCTCTCGATTTATTTTTCAAAAGTTTCTCTCTCGATAATCTTCTCAAGAATTGTCGTTTTAATATGATTCCAGGGGACGTCATCGACTGCTGAGCGGCAAGAGACGAAAAATCAGCTGGTATGTCAAATAATCAGCTGGTTGACTCCTGTCTGTAAGTGTCTTTCTCTACTCGAGTTCTCTGTCGAGGAGAGTCTCGTAAACGATTAATACGTTCTCTTTCTGTCTTTCGCTCTATTACTCTTTCCTTCCTTCTCCAACCGAGGGGAATCATCGGTGAACTCCGCTTTCCCCTCTCTTTCTCTCTCTCTCTATCTCTCTCTCTCTCTATTTTACGGCTATTGCAAAAAACGTAACGTCGACCAATTGGCGAAACTCGTTTTCTCGGTAATGGCTAGAAAAGAAATAAAAATTCTATTTATCTATCTATTCCGTCTATCTACGCTGTCGTTCGGCCCGTTTTCCTTGGAGCCTCGATGTTTGAAAAGAAAATGGAAAAAAAAAATGAGAATGCACACACGAGGCCGGGAATCGGCCACACGACCACCAATAATGAAAAAGACAGTTACAAGATATGTTAGAAAATAGATCGCACCTTAGGATGCACGTAGCCCCGGCACCCGTATATTAATCAGAGCGAAATTATTAATGCCAGGCTGGTGAATCGTCGAATCGTCGAGAGACAGGAGCACAGCATAACGCACACTGAGATCACGCAGAGGTGACTAACATGACCTAATCGACGAGGTTAGTCATTCTGAGCGCGCGAGCGCGACCGATTAACAGATCTATTATTATTCATCGTTGGATCTACATTGTTCGTGTATTATTTTTCCTTTGGAAAAAGCGAAGCTTCGAATCGGAAATTCGGAATTCGTCGAGATTCTCGATGGGGCGTTTAACGTCGAGACAAGAACGATTTATGCCTCCTTCAAGTACGAATATACCAAGTGCTCTATAGGGTGTACGCTTTAACAATATCCATCATATTTTTTTTTATCTTCTTCATCGTCTTTACATAATTCTCAAATGATTTTAACTCGATTTTCTTTAAAGGATCTTTCTTTGTCAGTTTATTGGAAATAAAATAAATAAATAAATAAAAAATACTTGAATACTGTCAAAACGTACATACCCTGTAGATTCGATACAGATATCCCGTCCATCGAGATCTCGCGAGGCGTTGCAAGCAATTTTCAAAGGTGGATCATCGAAAAGAGTCGTCAGAATGAGTAACTTCGGCCGCACTAACATTCGTGTTCGTTTCGCGTTTATTATTTAGCATGGTTGAGAGTGATGTGTGACGAGGATACGAGGTAGTTTAACGTAGTTAGATTCGTATCTGAATGCTTCGCTTTGTTCTTGGTTCCTTTTACTTTTTCGTTACTTTGTATTACTTTTTCAGCTCGGTGTGCGCTTTATTTATTTATTTATTTCTTTTTTATCTCGTCTTATTTTATATATTTCATTCTTTTCCAAAATTATCCACCGAAATTATTTTAGCTGTTCAATATTCGTTTTGATGGCACGCGGACCGTAACAAATCGGGGCAAATAGTGATTCGTTCCATGTGTATTTCTTTTCCAGACGCGTTCTCCAGGAGAAGGGCCCCGACATGCCGCAATACACGTAAGCTATCGAATCTTAAGCGAATAAATCGGCGATTGTTGGCCGGATGGGACGAGCATATCTCTAATTGATCATTATTGCGGATCATTTTGCAGCGGACAGAGTGATGCAGATTACCACGGAAGTAACGGCCAGGCGGATACCCATTCGTTGCATTCGTCTCATTTATCTGTCCAGGAGGATCCATTACTCATCCGGAGCCATAAGCAGCAAACTACTCAACAAGTGAGATCCGTTTCCAGTTTTACCTACGCTCTAATTTGCCCTGCCGTGATTTCCTTTTACTCTTAACGATTGTTCCCGCCTCGTACCGTTCATCAGGAACGGCGATATTCTGAAATTTTCGCATGGAAATTAATCCAATAATACGCAATTCTCAATGTTCTTGTTATTTTTTTTAATATTCTGAGAACTCACCCAAAATATTCCACCAAATTGTTCCCAATATTTTCAAAATCTTCTCAATCTCTATTCTCTCGGAAGAATAACCAAAACTATCGCCCGGTATCTTTCCATTCTCCTCGACCTGATCGCAAAAACTAATTTCAGGTAACAAACGTGTCGAAGGTCGTGCGCGAGGTATCACACATGGAGCCGGATCCGGGCGCGGTGAGCTACATGTCGGTGCCGTTGATGTCCCAGGACTATCAACACGCGGACCGACGATACCCGGCCGACTCGTACATGGTCGGTTTCGAGCATTACGAGCCCTACCTCGGCTACCCGCCCCAACCAGGGTATCCAGGACCTCATGGAATCTACATGCCACGCTCGCATTCCCCTCACAGCCCTCACAGTCCCTCGGAGCACAGTCGTGCCTCGCCTCCGCATGGTAAGACGTTTATTTTTTTTTTTTATATCCTCCATGACGCCATCTTATCACCTTGGGACGAAAATTATCTCTGAAAATTACACCGCGGAGTAAAAATCTCTCTCTCTTTCCGTTTTATTTGTCGTTTTATTTGTTATTTTTCTTTCTTAAAGAATACCTGCGCAAGGCGGCGCCGTACGTGGAAGGAGGTTACAACGACATCGATCCAGGTTTGAATCCCGCGTTGCAAGATCATTATCGTATTACTCCTAGTCCTGGTGGTCCTGGAGATCAATATGGTACGTTCGGTAATACTTTGAAACGGGTTTAAGAAGCATTAGCTTTCCCCCCCTTTTCGCCCCATTGTTTCTCACCGTTCAAATTCACACGAAGGCAGCGTAGCCACGTTCACCTAGACAGCTCCATAACGAGATATTCAGCTATCATCGTGTTGCAGCATGGGGGTTGGAATCTCTGTCTGTCCGGTGTCTGTGCACACAGGAGGGCGCAACGAGCATAATTCACTTTAATTATCTCTATGCCTGACATTCGTTTGTTATTTTGTGTTCTCTCTAGATCAAATCAGCAACTCTTGGAATATGGATGACTCCGGCGAACCCTCTCAGCATCCTCATGGTAGGGTCACATCAATAATTTATTTAACACGTTCTCTCTTTCTCTCTCTCTCTATCTCTGCCTCCCCTTCTTTTCTCATCACTGTTGCGTTTGATCCATTTGCCTTGATCCAAACACCTTATCGTGCTCCATCATTTGCCAACCATTGCTGTAATAAGATAATGCGAGTGAATTATGCGTTATTCGACTACTACTTGTGCAACCGCTACTTGTCCAACTTGCTCAAAACGGAGAGGGGCACCGCAACTCTTGCCCTCGACCTAACCTCAAAACGGCCTAACCTCATTTCATTCACTTCGCCCGTCTCCGTTTCCAGACGAGAATAAAGTGGCCTACGGTTACGTGTCTCCGTCCCCATACGGGCCGGTCGGATACGGCCCTGGCGTCGGGGTAGGCCCGGTCGCAGTTCCCAGCGACGTGCCCGGCTACGACGAGGGCCACCCGGTCCCGCTGCCCACGGGCGTGCCACCTGGCATGTTCGACGACGAGGTGCACCTACAACGGCTGCAATCCCGGCACCCGGTGGTTCCCGGGATGGCAAGCCCGTTGGACGACGACCAGAAGTCGATGAGATGGCGGGACCCGAATCTGTCGGAGGTGATAGGCTTCCTCAGCAACCCGAACAACATCATCAAGGCGAACGCGGCCGCCTACCTGCAACATCTGTGCTACATGGACGATCCCAACAAGCAGAAGACGAGAAGTTTAGGTGGTATACCGCCCTTGGTGCAGTTGCTCGATCACGACAATCCTGACGTGTACAGGAACGCGTGCGGCGCGTTGAGGAACTTGTCGTACGGGAGGCAGAACGATGAGAACAAGAGGGCCATCAAGAACGCGGGCGGTGTGCCGGCGTTGATCAATCTGTTGCGAAGAACGTCCGACGCGGACGTCAAGGAACTGGTTACGGGGGTCCTGTGGAATTTATCCTCGTGCGAGGTGAGGGGAGGGGAGTAAACACGGAGAAAAGTATTTATTTGATTGGAGAGAATTATTGGGAATATTCTTACAGTTCTCGAAAGTTACTCACCATTATTCTTTGTTTCGTTTCGGTTGGTATTCTTTCGTGGACGAACGTGGTAATAGGTTATGTCGAATCGTTTACGTTGGATTTAAATTTCGTTTAATTATTCCCTTGTCCAGTCGCAATCTTGTAATCGTGATAATTTTGTACTTGTTTTTAAATCAAAATTTGAAGAAAGAATGTTAAAAATAATTCGGGAAAAGAAGTTAGAATTGTGCCTACCATTAACGATGTATACGTATTTATATCGATACTATTGTTGCGTTGTCGATAATTCGATGTGTCGATAATATCGAGCAGGTGAAACTGGTTAGAGTTCTTTCTGCAAATAATATTTTTACGTTTTAATAATAACTTTAAATAAGAAGGAGAAAAGAGAAATAGAAAGGTCACTTGCATCCATTAACGATATCCTGCAACGGTATTATCGATCTATCGAAAATTTTCAATATGGCATCGACAAGATCGATCGACCGGTCACAGCTCTAACGGAAACTCGAACGGAACGGAGAATTTATTGAAATGTCGGCCAGTGAAGTGGTTAACAAAATAAATACTTTGCCGTGTCAATTTATTAGAGGTTAAGTTTCCATCCTAGGCGTACTTATATATAACTAGACGAATAAAACTAGGGAAGAAATCGATCGTAAACAATTATAACCTCTATACTATACGCAACGATCCCTCTTTCAGGACCTGAAGAAATCCATCATCGACGACGGCGTGACGATGGTGGTGAACAACATAATAATCCCTCACAGCGGCTGGGATCCGAGCTCCTCGAGCGGGGAGACGTGCTGGTCGACCGTGTTCAGAAACGCATCTGGGGTGTTGAGAAACGTGTCGAGCGCCGGCGAATACGCGAGGAAGAAGCTGCGGGAGTGCGACGGTTTGGTCGACGCCCTCCTCTACGTGGTCCGATCCGCCATCGAGAAATCGAACATCGGGAACAAGATCGTGGAGAATTGCGTGTGCATCCTGCGAAACCTGAGCTATCGGTGCCAGGAGGTGGAGGATCCGAATTACGACAAACACCCGATCCAATCGACCGTTCAGAACAGGGTAGCCGCGCCCGCCAAAGGTGAGGGCTTGTCCTTCCCCCCTTTGCATTCAGGGAATGAGACGAGTGTGTACCCTCCCCCTTTGCCATGGTTCAAACACACCGGTTCCCTCCTCTGGGCATGATGTGGTGGAACACGCATGTAGCCGAATTGTGTGTGCGCTGATGATAAACGGATGGCCTCTTTTCCCCGGGGAGGATGATGAGATAAGAGAGGTGCAGGTGTGCACCTCTTTCGTGCTACTCAATAGATGTACAACAAGGGAAAAGGAACGATAATCCAATGCGAATCGTGGTGCAGAAAACAAAAAAATAAAAGCAATGCAAAGATTTTCTCACGCGATAATTTCTTGTGTGATAAAGTATCTGTATAAGTTGGATCTATCGCTTTAGTATTATTATTATTATTGTTGTTGTTGTTGTTGTTGATAGAAGATAGTTGAAAAAAAAAAGAAAGAAAGAGTGTAGAGTGCTCCTTATACAAATAAGTAGATCACTTTTATCGAGGCTTATTAAATTCTTGCATTGTTCTCCACTTTTATACATATGTATATATATATATATATATATTTCCTCGTTATCGAGCCACGAAACTTATTACGATTGCTTATTACTTTTGTATTATCGCCACATTTGTATTTCCATAAAGTAGGCTAAATTGTCGTACCATGAAAATTAGTTCTTCGAAAAGTGGGATCGATATAATCGTATATAGTCTTTCAACACGAAGGGAAGGAACGGAGCGTTATTTACGTACATTACCGCTTGACAACGCATTTATTGTACGGGTAAACAAGTCGCATAACGACGAGATGTTGCACGTTTCGGATTTCGTGGAATGTGGGATGTGAAACGTGCAAGGTGTAGTGATTAGCTGACCCCCTATATAAATATATATATATATATATGTATATTTATTTATTTATCTCTACGAATTTAAATGATAAAATAATCACAATACTTGTTGTACACTTGAATATTCGTTGTAACGCTTACGTATCTGTTGAGTATAATCGCTTACTTAATCGTTTGATTGATACGTAATTGGGTGTGTTCGTGGTAATGATGTCCTTTGCGAGACGACCGATAACCCTTTATTAGCGATAGCATACACATATACGCACACACACACATACAGTCGATTTAGTGTACGTATCTTTCTGCAACCACATTGATCTTTGTGTTTCCCCTTTGGGTGTTATGATTTTCTCACTCGTTTCTCTCGATCCTTGTCCATATTCGCAAATATTCTTTTCCCTAAGTACTAACTAGAGGTCAAAATTTACTAGTGGGCAAGAAGCAAAGAGAAAAAAGAAAAGTAAAGCAAAAGAAAAGAAAAGAAAGAAAGAAAAAAAGAACAAGTTTTATATCCTTTCTAGTTTAGCATGAATTAAAGATGTGTTTCAATCTTTTTAGCATACAGTTTATGTCAAGGTAAGACATTCTTGTACTTCCATCCGTTATTTTAATTTATTTTCTACGTTGTCTTTTTCTTTTTCTATTCCTCTTTTGTTCTCTCTCTCTCTCTCTCAAGACGAATCCAAATAGTTGTCAGTGCATGCATCGCTTTTCAACTCGATTTTTCGTTGGCTCTTTATTATTTTTTTTATTATTATTTTTCTTCTCTTTTTTTTTTTATCTCGAAACAACCGATAACTCTCTTTATAGAAACTTAGGCCCGCTATCCATCTATCTATGGCAAACAATCACATGACCAATGTTACAATCATTGTTCTAATATTGATTCCGTTGATCACGCTGTTGATGGATGTCTTCGTCCAACAGGAAAACAAAGACAGGTTATCGCGTTGTTACTGATTTTAATCCGTTAAAATTATTATTATTATTCTTGTACAATTGAGCCTTAATTGTGCATCTATGCATCTACGCCTGCTCCTTTGACTGGCTGTTGCAATTCGAGCAAGCCTCGCTGTTGTTTGCCCAAATGTTTCAGGCATTGTCTCTTAGCTAGTTTTGATAGAAGTAGCGTGCAATATTACATTTGAGAACAAGGTTCTCCAACAACGATTCAAAGATATCGTCTCCAATAATTCCTCTAATTTTAACCCTCCATCTCCATCCTCCTCCTCCTCCAAATAAAATTGTGCATGCGTTCAACGCCCATACAATTTATCACCATCCGAGTCAAATTTAGACTCGATAATTTTTATTTCTCTTTATTTCCTATCTTGCCTGTAATTGAAGCGAAAAAATCAATATCGTGTGTGTCCTAGGTGAGAATCTTGGTTGCTTCGGGGGCAGCAAGAAGAAGAAGGACGGTCAACCGGTGCAGAAGGAGACGACCGCGTCGCGCACGACGACCAGCCCGAGAACAGAGCCTGTCAGAGGCATGGAGCTCCTCTGGCAACCGGAGGTGGTCCAATCCTATCTGAAGCTGTTGCAGACATGCTCGAATCCTGAGACCCTCGAGGCGGCGGCAGGCGCGCTTCAGAACCTCGCAGCCTGTTATTGGCAGCCCAGTATCGAGATTCGAGCCGCTGTGAGAAAGGAGAAAGGGCTTCCCATTTTGGTGGAGCTCCTGCGGATGGAGGTAGCTTAGTTATTTTGAGCGAGCATGGAAGAATTATATATATATATTAGTGTGTCTTACAAGTTTCACGATATTTGTTTAAGATTGATTTATATTGATTTATACGAACCGTTGTTATTCCCTCTTTCCAAAATTGTTGGGGCTTATTTGCGATAATTCTTTGAGAAGAGGGGAGAAGCGGTGTTGCCAATCGTTGGTTAGTCAATTCTAGCCGTTATGGCGGCTCTCAATTTGTCAAGCTGATCGATCAATATTTTGCAGAGTGGATGGTCTCATCTTGAGGAAGGAGCTCGTATACCTTTCCAGTTCCATCGAATGGAGAAAAGAACTTTCTTCCAAAGTCCAGGCTTCGCGACAGTTGAAGATCTGTTAAATCAAACGCGTTTTCGATGGAACAATTTTTGGTACAAAATTCAAACATCTTTTTAAGAAAGAATCTCTTGGAAAAGTAAATCGCACGTAGGACGGTCTCCGTCGGTAACCGTGGAACCCAAACTTTACATCGATCGATATATCTCAATCTGATCGGGTGGCATCGCTGATTTTCAGCGAGCATGGCCTTGATAATCTCTTAAACCAATTGCGAATGGTCGTAATAGTCGTAGCATCACTGCAATATCATTTACACTATCACCTTTTTCAAAGCAATGAAGCATAACGTGCAGCAAATGCTTTCTTTGGCTATATACGTATTGAACGGCGTGGAAAAAAGTTTTAAAAGAGCTCTGGGACCATTGAAAAATAGATAAACCTGTTAATATAAAAGTAGCCAGTTAAAATCGTTCCTGGCTAGGAAGAAACTTGTGGGATACCCTTATATATGTTATAGATTAAGACTTGTCGAATAATAAGTATACTAATTTCGTTAACAAGTGATTTAAAATAAAATGTTTTGAAATAGGTGGACCGCGTGGTCTGCGCCGTGGCCACGGCTCTCAGGAATCTCGCGATAGATCAACGGAACAAGGAGCTGATAGGGAAGTACGCGATGCGCGACCTTATTCAAAAGTTACCCTCTGGGAATAATCAGCACGACCAAGGAACCAGCGACGATACAATCGCCGCTGTCCTCGCCACGTTGAACGAGGTGATCAAGAAGAACGCCGAGTTCTCGCGATCTCTGTTGGACGCTGGGGGTGTCGACAGACTGATGAACATCACCAGGCAACGCCAAAAGTACACGCCCCGTGTTCTTAAATTTGCAGGCAAGGATAATGGATGAATAAAAATGTTGTTGCAAGCGTTGAGATAAAATTGAGGAGAAAGCGTATATACAAGTTGTATTAATTTTTAGGACAAGTCTTGTTCACAATGTGGCAGCACCAAGAGTTGAGAGACGTTTATAAGAAGCACGGTTGGAAGGAGCAAGATTTCGTAACGAAAACGGTGGCTGCGCGAAATTCAGGGCCTAATTCACCCAACAACGCGAATAGGTAAACCCAATCTCGATTCAAAGATTTCAATTAATCTTTTCGATTTTTTTTCTTAAAACCCATCACCAATTTTTTATTTTTGTCGTTTCCGTTCCTGGACTCCGCGCTCTTAACTTTTAAGTATATGCTTCTCCCATTTACTCTCTTTACGTTTGTTGGATAGAAAAATTTTCTTCTTTTTGAGCGGAGTCCACACCCGTATAGGATTCCCGAACTTTCTCGACCCTGCGTTAAATTTAGCTATGATTGTAGCACGCTGAATCGACCGATGGCGAGTCAAGGGAGCACCAGATACGAGGACAGAACGATCCAGAGAGCGAACATGAATTCGAATAATGTTGGTCGACCTACCATTTATCAGCCTGTAAGTAACAACAACTAATGGTATCGAATGTGACGAACAATTTGGCCGTGTCACGTCCGAAAGGGGAGGCACGTTTCTGGCAAAACGTGAACGGAGACGTAGCAAGAGATATCTCGCTGCATTTCGTTTCACTCTCGTTACTCGCTGTTCGTTCGATTCGCAGGATTTGAGTTGGCAAGCGATTGATAAAAAAAAAAAAAAAAAAGAAAAAGAAAAAAAATGTCCAGAGAAGAGATAAAACGACGAGCTTCGTAAGACGAAAGTACAGATCGATCGGTAAAAATGTCTCTCAGTCGATAAACTCGCCGTTATTTATATTTTTAACGGATTCAACGATCAAGACAGATTCTTAATTTAATTTTTTTCAACTCTCTTAGGAATCGAATCTTATTTCTCATTGTACACCACGTTAAATTTTCTTGTTTCTTTTTTTCTTTGATTCTTTTTCAAATGTACCATTTTTACCATTACCGTATTCGCACGAGCAGAGGAAAGTGATGGCATCATTTCCCTGCCAACAATTGATCGCCGGATTAAGGATAATCGTTGAGCGAATGATAATTATCGCGCCCTGCCAACAATTGATCGCTGTTATATTTATCGGATATCGACAGGGAAGAGGAAGGATAAAAAAATGATCGTAGCGGAAAAAATGAATGAAGAAGGAGCGACAATGTATGGTATATATGCGCAGTTGTGATACGAAATGAATTAAGAGAGAGAGAGAGAGAGAGAATGAGAGAGAGGCAGAGAACAGTTACTTAACGTATATAAACTAAGTCAATTAACGAGTACCAATTATATCTCATCGCGTTTCACGGTTACACGGAAGCCGCATTATTCGTATAGAGAAGTATTACACCAGTATTAACAGAGAGAGTGAAAGAGAGAGAAAGAGAAAGTGTGAAAGAGTGGTATATGTGCGCAGAGTGAAAGAGAGAGAGAGGAATGGATCGTATTAAGCGGTCGTGTTAAAACAGTCCATGAGATTATCGAGTATCTACATTTTTTTTTTACATATAAATAATCGATCGATTACGTAATACGCGGACAGATCTCGTCGTTATCGACGCGAAACACCGAGGATTTGTCATTGTGCGAAAAATAACGAACGCGCATAATGAAATACTATTTTGCTGTTGCAAAAACCGAGAGGAGGAGAGCGTATACGCTCAATCGATAGATGTCGTTTCGTTTGTGAATGCCTCTTCGAATCGTTCGTTACAAATATTCATTCGTCATGGGATTGCTTGCGAATTGTAACGAGGAAATTTTTGGATATATATAGAATTTTGATATATATAGAAGTTATACATATGGAAGTTGAAGCGTCGGAAGTGTGTCTCGCATGATTCTATTACACGATTGTATAAGAGGTTAGTTGTTGCAGGACCAAGTATCGATTTGCCAGTATCGATTAGGAAGCGCATCGAGCCGAATTGAACGAAAAATCTAATTTTTTTCCAAAATTCGATAATCCTTGCCAGTCTGATCTGATCAGAGGATAGAAGAAGGCTGATGATGACCGCTACCTAATTGAGGTTAGAACGGTAGTGTGACAGTATACGTATATATATATATCGTTCCATTATCGACAAGTTCTGTAGTGGAGTTAATTTCTACTGATTAATCTATGATTAATTCAGAGTCTATACGGTAAGAGTAATATTAGAGAGAGAAAGAGAGAGAGAGAGAAAGAGAAAAGAAAAAGAAAAAGAACGCACGATCATCACGATTTTTCCAATTTTTGAACGAGCAGGGTAAAGTTAAATGAAAGCACAAACAAATATACATATAATTCACGATTCACATTCGTTCGGAAGAGGTATTCTATTCTTTCTTCTTCTTTTTTTTTTTTCTTCTTGGATAATATACAAACGCGCATAGACAGACAGACACATACTCATTAAGCGACTTTCATCGTATCGAGAGAAGAGGTAGACGCACTACGTCGAAGCATGGTTTATAGTTGACACGTTGACTATTGCACGAACTTATTTATAATCTATTTATATCCAAATTAACCGAGCATAATAATAATAAAAGAGTATCTGACAGTATCCCATCAATTTGATTCATTGGTATGTACAACTAGTTCAATAGTATTTTTCTTTTTTCTTTTCTTTTTTTTTTTTATTATACAAAATCTCATTGATCAACGATGGAATTTGTCTTATCGTTTCATAATTTTTCAAATTCTTCCAGAGATCACATCTTAACCTTCCCCCCCCTTCTTTTTTTTTAATCAAACTCAAATTTCACCCATCCTTGTATAAATATAAAATTACATACAAAAGTAAGTAAATGATTATTAAAATTCCTATATATATAATATATATTCCAAAAATAAATAAATAAATAAAAAGATACGATTGTAGGAATAGCGGTAGCCTTCCTTACCTTTCCTACGGCAAATTTAAAAAAAATTAAAAAAAGAAAAAAGAGGAAAAGAGCACAGGAACCGAGTAGAAAAAAACGAGAGAAAAAAGAACCGGGCCCGATCGTCTCGAAGAGCGGCCCACCCCCGACCGATCCACCCCCGGCTACCCTCCGAGCCAGGGCTCTAAACTAACCGTTGGCTTGTGTGTGTGTTGCAGCAACCGAAACCCGGTGAGCCGCTCTACGCGCAAGTTAACTTGGAGAAGAAAAAGAAGCGGCAGTATGAGCTGGGGGTGGGCCAGGCGCAGGGTCAGGGGCCGGTGGTCGGCTCGGGGGTGGCGCCCAATGTGCCCGCGACCGGCCAGTGGGTGGCCGACGGCGTGGGCGTCCCCGACGGCTCGGCCGCCACAGCGACGGTGAACGTGCCACCCAACTCGACGGCCGCCTCCGCGGGCGACTCCTGGGTATAACAGGCCCTTGTCCAGGATCCAACCGCCAGGATCCCTCCCTCGAGGCTGCCTCAGAATCGGAACAACGTTTCCCCCCCACCCCCCAGGGGGGAGAATTAGAGGAGGACTCTCTGCTGCTTTCGTCTCCGACGAAGAGGGGGGGGAGAGTATTGGAGGGATTGGATGATAGAGAGGGCATTGAGCATGGACGAGTTTTATTATTAATTAAGAGTTTTCTCTTCTTTGTCCGGGTTAGTTTCCTTATCGAGGAAGAAGGAGGAGAAGAGGAAGAAGAGAGGTGTTGAAGGAAGGGGAGATTTTTGGGTCGTCGAGTATATCTGCTCGAGGCGTATTATATTATATTCTTTCTTTGGGAAAGAACAATAGAGAGACGGGAATATAGAAATTTGTTTTTCTATAGGAAAAGAAGAAAAAAGGAAAAAAAAAAAAAAGAAATCGCACTCCGCACCCCCATGTTATTATATTGATGTATAGTAGATGAACATTAGTGAGGAACGAAAAGGGAAAAAAAAAAAAGAAAAAAACAGCGACTTGTCCGACCACATCCGCAGCAGTAGTCGCACCAATGGCTCTAAACCTTCATTGCACAATTCTAAATTAATATATACTAAATATATATATATAAATATAAGTATTATATATATATACATACATACACATACACACACACAGACACATGTATATGTATATTTTAACAACGGTCAAGATAACGGGATAAGATACTGAATCCCCTGCGGCCGTTAAAATTACTATTAAGAATAAGTAGGCGGTATTATTATTATTATTATAATTATTATCATTATTATTATTATTATTATTATCATTATTATTATTATTTTTATTATTATTATTATTAATATCATCGAGTACGACGCGGCGATGTTGCCGCTGTTATAAATACAGGAAGGGTATAAAAATGAATGAATATATAAATATATTATATATATATATATATAGAGATATATTATACGATATACCGTACACCACGGTACACCACGATCATAGACACACGATTAGACAGCGTATCGATTACTTATTATTATTATTATTATTATTATATTATTATTATTATTGTATTACGTAAACTTCTGAGGCTGTGGGTGTGGCATGTTACACGAGGATGTTTCGAATATTTGCGAGCTGCACTTTTTATTTTTTTTCTTTTCTCCCATTTTTTTTCCCGAATTGAGTGCGTGCGCAAGAGTGAGAGAAAGAGAGAGAGAGGATGCATGAAAACGGAAACGAGAAACAAAAGAAGGAGAAGAAGAAGAAGAAAATGGAAAATGGATGTGTGTGTGTGAGAGAGAGAGAAAGTGTGTGCAAGCTACCATTCTGATACTTTTGTCTGCCTGCCCGTATATAAAAAAAAAACTGTCCACTCGCGAACGTAGTAACGTAAGAAAAAGAGAATAGAGAGAGAAGAAAGAAAAAGTATCTTAAAAAAAAGTCTGCATTTATTCTCGAGGAATAAGATGGAAAGATAAGAAAGATAAGAAGCAAAATGAGCAAAGAGGAAAGAGAATTTTTTATGGTTCTTCGCTGTTATTATACTTCTTCATATTCTAGAATATCGCGATAAAAATGATTCGAAATAGGAAAGAGAGAGAGAGAGAGAGAAAGAGAAAATGAGAAAAAAGGATGGAGGATCGAGTAAAGAGGGGGTTTAACGAAAGTATAAAGAACAGATAAAGTGGGAATAATGTGATGTTCAATGTTATCAGAATGTTTGACAGAGATGACATTATTGATAGCCGATATACATATTATATATATATATAGATATATATACATATATATTATATATATACAAATAAATATATCCTTGTTCTATTTCTTAAATAATATTATTACGACAGTTGAAAGAGAATAAAAAGAAAAGAAAAGAAAAATCGAGTGTGTTCGCGATTAACGATTATATAATAGTCAGAGAGAGAGAGAGAGAGAGAGAGAGAGAGAGAGAGAGAGAGAGAGAGAGAGAGAGAGAGAGAGAGAGAGAGAGAAGGTATAACACCAACGCGCGAAGGGCGTTAAAAGAATTATTATGCATTGATAATTCACTTTCGTCGAATTCAGAATTATACACAGATCTATATATATATATATACACACACATACGTACACACAACACACACAAACATATGTTAGAAGAAAAAGTATGATATAAACCGCTTCTTGGCGGTCACGATCGATTTAAAATTGAAAGAGAGAGAGAGAGAGAAAGATAAGAAAAGAAAAATAATTCGATCGATCCCGTCGATCGTCGTCTCGCTGTATAACCGGTCCAAATTCAAATCGTCGTTTATCCTCTATCTCCTCGATCTTTGTCATCAATATGTAGTCGTCCATTTTATCCCGTATTTTGTACATATATATATATATATATATATATATAAAATATATATATATTCATCTTCCCGCGTGTTCAATGCAGAATTTCACGAGATCGAACGAAAGACGAGATCGAATAATCGGAAATAATCGGAACATACGATCGTAGACGAGAAGCAAGAAGCGGAAAGCTGTATTTCGCCAGGTAATACTCTCGATAGCGAGTAATCGATCGATCGACCCTCCTCGAGGAGGAATCGAAGCGAGCTAATCGCGCGATCGTTTCTGCTCCCTTTCGCAACGCCACCGTTTTAACATCGCTGTTACAACGTATATCACGATCAGGCGAGACGTATATATATGTCGTTGCGACACGTATATATATACACATACGAGGCGGTGTTTCATCGCGACGATTCGTAACGAATCTTGAGCAGGAACGAGGGCGTGCTTCGAGTTGTGAAGAATAAAAAAAAAAAAAAGAAAAATTTCGCGCCTCGAAGAGAGACGAATAAAATTTCGAGCTTATCGTACGGATCCTGTTACCAGATCCTTCGGCGCGCCAATTCGCCTCTTAGAGGGCGCCTCTTGGACCATTCCGCTCAACGTGACACGCGCGGCTCCGATCCTCGCCCCCCTCTTCCACCTTCTTCGAATCTTCAACGTATATCTCCGAATTCGAAATTCGTTTGAAAAACATCTGAATTGGACGGAATCGAGTGAAATTTAGTTTTTTTTTTTTTCTTTTTTCTTTTGAAAAATGACAAGAATGGGATCGAAATCGTATGAAATTGATCGAGATCAGCGACGTTCGTCGAAAGATTCGTTGGGTAGGTGGAGGGAGATCGGAGGAGCCACCACGATTTACACGAACGAAACGAAGATTTTTGATATCCGCTTTTTTATTGTTTTCACCAGCGTTTCTAATTTTCTACGAGGATTAATGAGCGCGAGAGGGAGAGAGTGAATGTGTGTGAGAAAGAGAGAGAGAGAAAGAGAAAATTAGTGGAAGGTTTTTGTAAAAGTAGTCTGTGGAGTGACACGCTCGCAGAAGAAGAAGAAAAAAAAATGAAAAAAAGAAAAAAAAAAAGAAAAATTCGTTCAAAGAAAATGTCGCAAGGTAGGAAGACCCGAAGGCTGACCAACTTGAAAATTAGCATTTTTGCAAGGGGAAACTTGGGCCGGACCGAGTGAAATCTTGAATCGTTTGAAATTTGAAAATTTTTAAATATCGCTTGTTTCAAAATCGAATTTTATATCTTCGTATTTTATATCTCGAATCGAAACTCGAAATCGATTGATTTAAAAGTAAAATTGATTTTTCTTTAAAACTTGCCCAATAGCCAAGTTTTAAAGAAATTTCACCATGCATTATCGAAATTTTTCTTTCTTTCAAAATTTCCATATAATCCTCTTTCGAGAGGAGAGCCAAGTTTCCAGACATGGCTGGCTATTGTTGTTCGGCCTTCGATCGACAGGAGGGAGGGAGGAAAGTGCAAAAGAAGAAGAAAAAAAAAAAAACGAAAAAAGAGCGTCCGGAATTTTTTAAACGCGACCACGTCGCGATTTTACTAGCGATTTTTACATCGTTTTTTACACGATTCTCGCCGGCCTAAAGGAGCCGTCCTTCCCGCGAACGGCTGCTCCTGCATTTGCCGCTTTCTCGTGGCGCAGATCGCGGAGATCGATCTCGATCCTGTTCGATTTAAAAAAAAAATTATTACCCCCTAAATCGATCCGAATCGAGGAGAAGAAAATTTCTATCGAATCGAAATAAGGATTTCTTTTTAACGCAACCACGTTTTGAAACATTTCTTTGGGGAAAAAGAGGCTGCTTCTAAAAAAAATTCCGATCGATCTTCGGTTCTGCGCCGGGCGAAGATCCCAGATTCACCCTTCACCGCGATCATCGCCACCGATCACTCGGAAGAAGACTGATAGCGCAGTAAACAAACGAAAAAAAAAACTCGAGTGACTCCATCAAGACCGCTCCATCAACAATCTCAAGAACCTCGAAAAGGAAGGAAGGAAGGAAGAGAGAGAGAGAGAGAGAGAGAGAGAGAGAGAGAGAGAGAGAGAGAGAGAGAAAGAGAAGGAACGAGGAGGGAAATTCCACGCGCACCCATACGCGATCGACTGGCGAGACTCGTCGTTGGTTTCACCTCGTACGAGCAGCAAAACGGAAGGAAATTTTCCAATCTTTCAAATCACCGAGGGAGAAGGAGAAGAAAAAGAAGAAGAAGAAGAAGGAAGAGGAGAAGAAAATGGACGAGACACGAAAGGGAAAAAAAGAGGGGAGATAGACAAGAGAGAGAAAGAAGTTTTCACGTATCTCATGTATCACGTTACATAACACTACGCATACATATACACGTATAATACACATACACATATGCATACGTGCAACGCGTAACAGCAAGAAAGAGTGGGAGAGAAAGAGGAGAAGAGCGTAAGTGAGCGAGAGAGAGAGAGAGAGAGAGAGCACGTGCATAGAGGAATAATAGAAAAAGGATAAAAAAAAAGAAAATAATAAAATAAAAGTAAAAAAAAGACTACTAGGCTACACTACAGTGCTGCATACGTATTTAAATTAAAGGATAATGCATTTAAATAAGCATGGATGTGCATTCTAGATGTATTAGAGGAGTTTCACCACACCACATTTAGTATTAATTATTATTAAAAAGTTGTAGTCCGACGTGAGGGAGGGGGTGGGGGAGAGCCTTTGGATACTCTTAATTCCTCCCTTCCTTCCTTTCTTTTTCTTTTCTCCAAAGAAAAAAAAATCGTATAATATTTTTTTTCAATTTCTTTTTATTATCTCGTTCGATATTTTTCGAAAAAAAAAAAGAAGTCGTTGAAATATTTTTTTCGACGAGTAATTTTCCTTCCTCGAAGGCTTCTCCGCCCGCACGCCCGAACCCCCTCCCTTGAGAGAAACCGCGGTGGGGATTTTCATCGTTCACGATCATTGTATCACCTTCATCGCCGTTTTTTATTTATCTCGTACGTGTTTTACGCAATTTATCGACGACAAACAATTACTAAATGAAGTAGATATATATATATATAAAATATATATATATATATTATATATATAATATATATATATATATACATACATATAATATATATATATATATACATATATATATATAATTTGTTAAGACGGAGGGGGAAGACGAAGAGCAAACATATTGTCATTATTTTATCGACGTCGTATTATTTATATCGGAGGAGTACCACAGTATATACAATAATTAATAAAAAAAAAAGGATCGACTAGTGTATTTCGAACCCGACTGACAACAATTAAAGAATTTAATTGCGCTGAAACCAAACTGCCCTACATATTTTACTATCCCTCAAACACACACATATATATATATATATACACATATGTGTATACAAAAAAGGATATTCCATCGTCGAAACACGGAAAAAGAGAGGATGAAGAATATGTTTCTCTTACATATTTTCTTGTTTAAAATCAGATTTTGTTTTAAAAATAAAAAGGTACAATTCTTTTTTTCATCCGTCCGTTCTTTCGAATTACGGTTAAGCGAATTAACCGTAACTCGACTCTCGAAACGGTTAGCGCGGGAGGAGAGGGGGAAGGGAAGTCGAGCTGACGTCGACTGGAAGCGCGTGGGATAATCGTTAAACGAAGAACGCAGATTGTCAATCGCCCTTCCCTCTCTCCTCTGCCAATTACGTTTTCCATTTCCATCATTTTTTTTTTTTCTCTTTTTCTATTTCTTCACCTCGAAACTTCTTCGAAACTCGAACCTTGGAAAGAATCGTTAGACAATTGGAGAATATTTTTTTTTTAGAAAATGTGCATTTCTCTGGAAAAATTGATCGAACCTGGGCGAGCGATAAAAGTGGATTGGGGCTCGATGATTGTATTTTAACAAGGAAATTCTCACGGCTCGGTGACCACGAGCCACCTGCTCCACCAGCGATAAGGAACGCGCGCGCGCGCACGGAGGTTGTCCTTTCTCCTCCTTCCTTTTTTTTCAGTGTATTCAATCACACTCCGCAAAATAGGGAGAATATCCATTTTCCAGCTTATCAATTTTTCTTCCACCTATTAAATGATTTTCATCGATCCTTTCTCTCCCCACGCTCTTCCTCTTCTCTCCCACTCGTCGTATCCGAAGAAATTATACCTCTCCAGCGCAGTTTCGATCCCGTTCTCGATCGATCCCCTTGGATTCTCGTTCGTTTCACACCCCCGCTCGCATCGTCCCATCGCGTGGCGCGCAACCGTGTCCTTTTTTCCCCCCTTTGCGTGCGCGGAACCCGGTGCGAAAGGAGCAACCCGATCGGAGCACAGTTGCGCTCCGACTTCGATCAGGACCGCTCTCCGCTCTCCCCCTTTTGGAAAATTTCGTCCCCCGGGAGAAAAGGAAGAAAATAATAAGTAATAAGTTCGGTGGAAGTGGATAAAAGCGGTCGATTGTTTCCAACGACGGATTCCAGAGAGAGAGAGAGAGAGAGAGAGGGATTTGGAGAAGAGGGAAGGAGGGAGGGAGAGGGTGTTCGGCATGACGATGGACGACGCGTCTCGAGAAAGATCACGGGATCTCGAGCACGCGAGGAAGGAGCTTGCCTCCGTGATCGAGAGGATCGAGGGAACGAGCGGCCTGGCCGACCGCCCCGTCAAATATTTTCGGGCGCGGCGGCTGCTCGCGCGCTCCACGAAACGCGCTCGGTCGAGCCGCCTCCTCCTCCCCCCACTCCTCCCAACGACGGGCGGCAGACACCTGTGGATCCTCGCTTCGATCCTCGCTTCGATCCTCGCACGATCGGCGTGGAATTACGGGCAAGCCGCGCGTCAACACAAGGTGAGATTTAATCTTCCCCCCCCTCTTTTTCTCTTTCTTTCTTTCTTTCTTTTTTTTTTTGGAACAGAGAGATTAATCAAATAGTGGTAGTTTCTTTCTTCCCCCTTTTTTTCTCTTCTTTCTTTTTTTTTTTTGGAACAGTATAAGTATAAGAGAGATTAATAAAATTTAATAATAGCTGTTTCTTCCTTTTCCCCTCTCTTTCTTTCTTTATTATTATTTTTTTTTTTTTTTGGAACAGTGAGATTAATAAAATAGTGGTAGTTTCTTCCTTCCTCCTTTTTTTTCTTTTTTTTTGGCACAGTATAACAGTGAGATTAATAAAATAGTAGTAGTTTTTTCCTTTCCCCCCTCTTTATTTCTTTATTTTTTTATTAATTTATTAATTAATTCTTTATTTATATATTAATTAATTCTTTATTTTTTGTTTTTAGAACAGTATAACAGAGAGATTAATAAAACTTAATAATAGCAGTTTCTTTCTTTCCTCCTCTCTTCTTTTCTTTATTTTTTTTTTGGAACACATTAATAAAATAGTGACAGTTTCTTTCTTCCCCCTTTTTTTTCTTTTTTCTTTTTTTTTTTTTTTAGAACAGTACAACAGAGAGATTAATAAAATTTAATAATATCAGTTTCTTTCTTTTCCCCTCTCTTTCTCTTTTTATTTTTTTTTTTTTTTGGAATAGAGAGATTAATAAAATAGTGGTAGTTTTTTTCTACCTTTTTCTCTTCTTTTTATTTTTCTGGAACAGTATAATAGAGAGATTAATAAAATAGTGGTAATTTTTTCTTTCTGCCTTTTTTCTCTTCTTTTTTATTTTTTCTGGAACAGTATAATAGTGAGAGTCAAATAGTGGTAATTTTTTCTTTCTGCCTTTTTTCTCTTCTTTTTTATTTTTTCTGGAACAGTATAATAGTGAGATTAATCAAATAGTGGTAGTTTTTCTCTTCTTTTTTATTTTTTCTGGAACAGTATAATAGTGAGATTAATCAAATAGTGGTAGTTTCTTCCTTTCCCCCTCTCTTTCTTTTTTTTTTTTTTTAGAACAGTACAACAGAGAGATTAATAAAATTTAATAATATCAGTTTCTTTCTTTTCCCCTCTCTTTCTCTTTTTATTTTTTTTTTTTTTGGAATAGAGAGATTAATAAAATAGTGGTAATTTTTTCTTTCTGCCTTTTTTCTCTTCTTTTTTATTTTTTCTGGAACAGTATAATAGTGAGATTAATCAAATAGTGGTAGTTTCTTCCTTTCCCCCTCTCTTTCTTTCTTTATTTTTTTTTTTTTGGAACAGTATAACAGATAGATTAATAAAATTTAATAATAGCAGTTTCTTCCTTTCCCCCTCTCTTTCTTTCTTTATTTTTTTTTTTTTGGAACAGTGAGATTAATAAAATAGTAGTAGTTTCTTCCTTTCCCCTTCTCTTTCTTTCTTTATTTTTTTTTTGGAATAAAAAGATTAATAAAACAGCGATAGTTTCTTCTTTTCCCCCTCTTTTCTCTTCTTTTTTTTTTTTTTGGAACAGTATATCAGCGAGATTAATAAAATTTAATAGCGACAGTTTCTTTCCCTCCCTCTCTTTCCTTTTCAAGAGTAGAACTTAAAATTAAGGGTAGAAATTGAAATTTTTGTCAAGTGTTTGGCCGAGCTGCCCCCTTTCACGCAGAAAATATTTCGGCCGGCCGAGGATTGCTCGATCTGCACAGGCGTTGAACAGGTGGACAGGATATTCGACGTGGATCCATCCATTTTCGAGGAACGGTAGTACTATTACCACTTCTCCTCCGATTTTATATATAATCTTATTCTAGAATTTTTCCAAAATTCTCTTTCTTCCCTCCACGCTTTTCTCTATTCCTCTCTTTCTTTTTCTCTCTCTTTCTCTTTTGGGGGTGGGGGTAGATACGCTTATTCGGGGCGGCCTGTAGTGGTCGTGGACGCGGCTATTAACTGGACCGCGACGGAGGTATTCTCGTTTCCGTTCTTCAAGTCGTTGTACGAGGGCGTGGACGGGAATTGCCAATTTTTCCCGTACAGAACCGAGTTCAAGAGTCTGAGGGAGGTGTTCGAGATGAGCGCCGGCCGATCCCTGTTGGAGAAGGGGACGGAGCCTTGGTACGTTGGCTGGTAAGTGAGCGTATACCGTTAGGGAGGGGGAAGGACTTCGTAGAGGTTCCCCCTCCCCTCCACTTTCCCCGGCAAGAGATAATTAATAATAGGATTGGATTAGATTTTTAAAGGACGTCGAAAAAGAAATGGGAAAATATAGGAGAATGGCGAGAGGAATAGGCGCCCGTGAACGCGGCAGTTTTGGAGCTTCGAAAACTCGCACGTATGCGCACAATCCGGCTAACGAGCTTACCGACAACCTCTATACAGCTCCCGTGTATCCCGCGTATTCATTGAAACAATTACCTAGAAACTCGAATTCGTGTCTATCCGTGTTTTTTTTCTTTTTTTAAATGCGAAACTCGTTTCATTCATTTCATTCTTTACGCAATTAATTGTAATTTATTATCGAATTATCCAGAAACTCGAATTCGCTATTTCTTTGTTATTTTTCATTGTATTTTCCTGCAAACTCGAATTCTGCGCGTTGCTATTTTTTTTATTTTAATCCGAACTCGTCCGTTAATATTTCGTTAATATTTTTCCCCAATTTCGGATTAATTATCGAATTATCCAGAAACTCGAATTCGTATTTATATTATAAATATTCCTCGTCGATAATTTTCGTCTCAATGTATCTCTCCCCTACCTTTCTTTTTTCGTAATCTCCATATAATTACATTGGAAATTTGCAGGAGCAATTGCGACGAGGAAATCGGCAGTTTGCTCAGGCAACATTACCAGAGGCCCTATTTTCTTCCAGCCACGGCGGAGACGGAGAAGACCGATTGGATTTTTATGGGGAGCCACGGATATGGGGCCCCTATGCACGTGGGTGGCAATGCATGCGTTTCGCGCATGCGTATCGAGTTTTATCGACGGTGCATCGATGTATTATTTCTTCCAGGTCGACGACGTGGAACACCCCTCGTGGCAGGCGCAGATCAAGGGCGAGAAATTGTGGATCCTCGACCCTCCCAGGGAGTGTCATTATGCTTGCAAGAGATTGGAAGTGGTTGTGCATCCCGGTGAAATAAGTAAGACAATTCCGTTACATGCTCGATCGAGCGCCAGCTCCTTTTAATTCTCGCTCAATTTTCTTCTCCGCGAACAGTTGTCCTCGACACGAACCGCTGGTACCATCAGACGGTAATCGTGTCCGAAGAGATGAGCATCACCATCGGTGCGGAGTACGATTGAAACAGCGAGACGATCGTGCCACGCGTCTCCTCCAAACGTATCAATAAATAAAGATATTTTCCCTTCACTCTCATCGACGATACCTTCGATCCAGAAATTTAATTTCCATCCACAATCCTGTGTAATTCTAATATACATAATACTCGCATCTACTTTGAAGAAAGAATTTAAAATTCGTCTACAATTCGCTATTAGGAAAGAAACGTTTTGGAAGGAAAACTCCTATTCGTCGCGTATATCGATCCAAAACAAGCAGTGTATCTTTGACTTGGCATTCGCGCAGAACTCTGACGTATCGACGTAGCAACATAAAAACTCTTACTCCTTCTTAATATATACGAGTAAGCTGTTAAAACTATACCGTAGATAGTCTCGTAAATGAAATACATTTTTCGAACCATTTTTCGTATTACATACCGCTATCGCGTGTATGTTGGCAACGTAGAAGGAATAACACGTGGAAAGATTCGACCTTTGACCAATCCCGTAATCCACAATAACAGAGCCGAGGATTCCATCGAGGCGGGCAGTTGATCGGTTTCCTCGAGAGGAGAGGGCGGCGGTTGTTGGAACACGCGCCGGGTAACGCACGAGGAGGAGGGAGGGGAGGGGATTAGGGAGAGGCAGGGAACCCCCGCGGCAGCCACCACCTGCCGCCAGGTGCGAGTTGACGAGGGACATCTGCACGAGGGGCCCGTGCCGTCCCGTTTCCTTTTTCACCGTCCTCGCCAATTCACGGGGGCCCCGAACATTTAGGTGTCTGTCTGGAGTCCAGGCTTATTATCGGCTGGGGTAATTGGCCCAAGCTGGCGATCCAATTGCGGGCAACGTTTGTTTGTCTTCGAGTGGACAATAGAAAATCGTTCGATTATGTTCGATCGGGTTAATTGGGACGATGTCGTTACAAGCGAATTTTTTGAAAGAGTCTTTTTCCTTCTTTTTTTTTCTTTTTTTATTTTTATTTTCGGTCGAAGAAGATAACGAGGATATTGTATTAATTGTAACAAAAATTTTAGATATTGATCATCGGCGAAAAAAGCTCGAGAAAGAAAGATATACATATATATACACGATGCTGTATTTACGGCTTTTTTATTCTTTGTGCCGTGGTTTGAATAGCTTGTAGCCTTTGCGTGGGCGGATTACGTAATTCGCGTGTATCGCGTAGATTTCGAAGAGTCGAAGTAGCCGGTTAATATTGAGATCTGAGTGGAAACTTGAATCTCTTCAATTGAGAGAGAGATTTAAATATTCAATTTTATATTATACGGAAAAAGAAGAAAAGAAAGATGATAAGTCGTGAGGGGCGATTGCTGTCCAACTAGGACAGGAGAAGAATAGGGAATAAAAAAAATGGGCGGAAATAGGGATAGGAAAGGAGGGGGGGGGATGCATCGAAGGAGGCCCGAGGGCTTCCTGTTTCAACCTAATTACATTCCATTCGATGCGGGGGTTGGGAGGGGGGAGGAGGGGTTGGACGCGCAACAAAATCTCGTTAATTCATAAAAATTCTCGGTCCGTTTCGCGGCTTTCTTTTTGCCCGCGCGAAATTAAAATCCCCGCGCGCGGCGGTCGAATAATCGATAACGTAGGAACGCGCGCGGGATTCCCTCGATCGAATTTCTCCTTTTCGTTTTTCTCCTTTTCTTTTTTTCTTCAACCACGGCTGAAAACGCGTTGCTGATTTTAAATTTGATTTTATCTTTATTAATCTCAAAAATTCCATTTTATTCCATTTAATTCCGTTTATTTCGCGAAATGTAAAAAAAAAAAGAAAAAAGAAAAAATCGAAGAAGATCAAATCGAATGTTCTTACGAATCGAACGTTCTGCCAATTTTCAGCCGGAATGAGCAACGGGATCAAGAAGATCGTGTTTAGAAAGGAGGTCGAGCTCAAGTTTTTTTAAACGAGCATTGAATGAACCGTTCAACCAGAGATAAATTTTAAATGCTTCCTGAAACGTGTCCTCGATATTTCGATATCATCGATCAGAGAGGGATGGAATTTCAATTCACGAATTCAAACAGACTCTCTTTCCATTCTCCCCAAAGAAAAAATTTTTCAACTTTCCAAAAAGAATGTAAAGGAACGAATGAGCAAATCCCGGGATTCGAAACGACGGGCGAGTTTGAAGAGAGATTTCTCGGTCGATAAAGAAGATCGAAGAAGTTTTCGAGGGAAACTCGCGTGTTTGCGGCACACTTTCGGCAAATTTCAATGGCCGTCGAGGGTATAGGGGCGCGATGACCACCGAGCGACGGTTGGCAGTAATGGCCCTTGTGCACGTGTGCGCTTTTGTGTGCGTGTGTACGTGTGTATGTGTAGCTACGACGTACGTTTCGACCCCCTTCCACGATCGCGCGCGACCTCTCTCACCCGTTTGCGGCCATGTACAAATTTCACGTTAGGTACATATGGTTTCCCTGTTCTCGCGTCTTGCTTTCTCTCTGGCCACGCCAACAACACCAACTACAACGCGCTGCTGTTCTTCGCGTCTCTCTCGACCCGTTTCTCCCTCTTCCTCGCTCCTCCTCGCCCGCGTTTCCGTCTCTCTGTCGTTCCATATACTTGCGGTCGCGCATACTTGGCGTGCATACGCGTATACGTGTATGCGCGCCCGCTCGTTCGCCACTGTCTCACCCTTCCTTCCTCTTCCCTCTTTCGAGGGATATGTACGGTTTCACACAAACGCTTCACTCCGGTGGTCGTGTACAAATTTTTTCTACCCCCTGTCTTTACGTTTTCCATGCATCTCTCAATTCTTCTTTACTTGCTTTCTTCTTTGTTTGTTTTTTCTTTTTTCTCCATTATTATCTTAACTTTGAAATTTTAATGCAAAGTTTAATTTAAGGAGGAGAGAGAGAGCGATAGTTTGTGTGTTTTTTTTAATTCTTTGTCTCTTTTGTTTATTAACTCTCTTGTAACGCGATCACGCTTTTGTTTTCTCTTTCTCTCTGTCTATCTTTGTGGAAAGAGCGGGTAGAAGAGATATTACTTTCACCTTTTGCCTATTCGTTCGCATCAAACGGCGATTTCCAACCCGTCCCCCTTCGAACCCCGCCGTGTTTCCACCCCAAAGTGTTTATATATGGAAAATCTGCACGAGTTATTATTAGCCGGGTCCCCGGTTTCGAAGCGCTTCTTACACTCGCCCACGCTCTCTCCCTCTGTCTTCCTCGCTATTTTCCCCTCGTGGCACCTCGCAGTATCTCACTTTCGTCGTATATACGTATGTACGAGGTAAAGTCTAAACTGGCATTATTTGCCCACTATATTAACGCCCTTATCTCTCTTTCGGTATGGCGGTATGCAAATTTTATGCAATACCACTTCCTCTCCACTATCCTCACCCCTATGATTCCTATCCACGCTCTACGATTCTTCTTTTTCTTTCTCTCTCTCTCTCTCTCTCTCTCTCTTACTGTTTTGCTCGCTCGTAAATCATCGCTCGAGCGATATCGATTACCTTTCGAAAATTTCTCGATTTGTAGAAATTTATTAATCGTAAGCTCAGTTTTTAATTTTTCGTTTAAATTTGAGAATAAGAGAAGAAGGCACAGAAAAATGTAGAGGATTGAAAATCTACCTGGATCCGCTCGTTTCCACTTTCGAGAAATCTACCATACGAGAATTCCAGAAAGTTTTCCCCCTTCTCTAAGAAAAATAAAAATTACTCTTCGCTTTCGAGGAACAGGATCGCAAATGCCATTCCTATTCACTTCTCGCTACCAACTTTTTGCTAAGCCAAGATCCGTCGATGGAAATCTACCATCGAATTTTTTTCGAGTCCCTTCGAGAACGATAAAAATTTATCCATTTATTTGCGAAAAATCGAGATTTGCAAATCCCTCTTCTTTCCATTCAATTCTACTTGTCTATTTTCCAAGAATTCTTACTCGAAAGACTACAGAATTTTTCCCTTTCAAAATCTAATCGACTCGCTCGTCCGTCAAACTTGGAACAATTCTATTAACCCCAAATCGACCCCTTTATTAACCCTCTAATTCAACGATTCTCGCCCGAATTACTTTCGTCCGAAATTGCAATTATTATTCAATTTCTCTTCTCACTTCCAAAACCTGGCTGCGCATCACAAAACCTTCTCTATTCAAACAGTTCCCCCAGTTGATCCCAATCTTCGCGTTATCTAATCTAAATTATTCTACACACGATTCATAATTGAACAAAAAAAAAAGGGGGAAAACGCAATTGAAATTCCTTTCGCTTCCAAATCTATCTTATTCTGTATCTCATTCGTATCCACGAATTATTTTAAAAAAAGAAATCTCAAATTCACCCTTCCATCCCCCTCGTTATCTCACACACATACACGAATCATATATTTTCAAACGGGACAAAAATTGCATCCCCTTTAAATACGATTTTCAAACATTTCCCAAGTTTACACCACCACCCCGCTTTCGACTTCCCCCGTTCCCCTCCTCGCAAAATTCTCCAAATCCCCCCTCCATCCGATCCAAACAATTCTATTAATCGGAATTAATCTAAACCACCTCCCTCCCCTCCCTCGTTATCCCTTTCGTTTCTACGATTTTCGCGCGAATTATCTTGCGCGACGCGACCCGTAACGGGGCGAAATCCCCTACGCCGCGTTCTCACCACCCTCCAACCCCCTCCAACCCCTCCTTCCCCCTCCCCTCCTCCGCTCCGTGTGTTTATGGCAGCACACGCGTTACGTGCTGACCCTTCCTCCCCTCCACCACCTTCAACCGCCCTTCTCCCCCTCCCCTCCCCACCACCGCCCGCACGTAACCACGCGCACACACAGCCGCGCACACCGTCCCCCGCCACGTAAGGACGAATAGCGGCTGCGTGTTGGCGCGTGTACATGCACCGTATGTACTAGGCACCGTGGATACACATAGCCCGTTCTCGGTACATACATATCGGTCGCGTTATCGATTATTTTACCCATGTGGAACTTTCCCCTATACCCCTGCCGCCCCACTCGGCGTCGCGACGCCCGGTATAGAGCGCGATATCGACGTTACATCGCTGCCCGCCCCTCCACTCGCACGCCCCCACCAAGCGCCCAGGCCTCAGGGCCGGCGAAACGGGGCTCGGCACCCCGCTGCTTATCGACCATATGGATTTTTCGCCTCGACAATCGTTCTCCTGCCAATATTTCACGAGCATTGCCATTTTCCTTCCACGATCCTTCCGCGGATGGAATCGTGGATCGTAGAATCGTGGACGGTTATTCATGGAATTATTTATTCGGGAATGGGAATAGGGGATCGGAAAGGGGAGGGCGTGTGTTTTGTATATGAATTGTGTAACTTTTCTTTTTTTTTCTTCTTATCGATCTTTTCAACGATCTCTTGACGAATTTTCGTGCGAAGTTGTCTGCTTTATCAATTCTGGATTTTTCTTTGAACAGTTTTTTTTGTTTTTCTTTCTTGGAGGTGAATTTTTTTTTTTTTTTCAATAGATTGGGAAACGTATCGTAGTAGATTTTCCGCAGTGTACGATCAATGAATTTTTGTTTCGACTTTATAATCGACGTCGAATCGTCGCTGGATACTTCGCTCTCCCTTTCAGCCAATATCTTTTTTCCACGCGCGTTACCAACGACAGAAATTGTTAAAAACGTAGAGCCAGTCTCTATTCTTTTAACATGAACACGACGAAGTCTAAATTCGTCCGATAATGATCAAAAGTTTGGGAAAAGTTTTTTCTAAGGAAAGGTGAAATTTGGAAATGCGTGTAGGGACGTTTAAAAAAATTATTGGTCGAAGACAAACAAATCTGAAAGGAGAAAGAGGAGAAGAGGTTGAATCTTTGAAAGTTGAACGATATGGGAGAGCGAATATCGATTTCGACTCCGTGTCAGAGCAACGGCGACTCAACGAAGGATCGAGCGTCGAATTTTTCCCCAACGCACACGCTCTTTATTCGTATATATTTATACGCGTTAGCAATCGAATCAACTGCAAACTTTTGGATACCATTCGATATATTACAATTCCAGCTTAACCAAATTATTGTATCATCATCCGTAAACTCCTTGATTCCACCTTATAGGCCGAAATAACGCGATATATCTCCTCTTCTCAAAATCGACACGATATATTTCCCACATATATTTGCTCGTGGAAAGGGATTCTTACGAATCGCGCGGGCTTCCGTCGGCGCGACGTTTTTTATCTCTTCCTGCTCGGCTTGCCGCCGATATCGATTTTATCCGAGCGGCGATGGCCCGGGTCCCGCCCTCTGTCGCTCTGGCGAGATCGGTCGCAGATGCGCGACCGTTCGACCGGTCGAATCGATCGGCGCCGCATGATTGCGCGCCCCCCTCTCCCCGCAGCGCGCGGTTCGAGTTTTTCGCGCGGGAAAACGTAGCCGATCGAAGGCAGCGCGCGCTTTCTGCGCTCGACGCGCGATTTTCTTCATCTTCGTTCTTTTATCGCGAGGTGAGGAAGGTTTCGAGGTTCGCCGAGATTCTTGGATAAAGATTTACGGGATTCTTTGGTAAATCTGGAAGTAAAATGAGTGAGTCGTGAATGAGTGAGTGTTGGATAAAGGTAATTTAAAATTTAAAATTAGAATCTTAACTCGGTTTGACTGATATTTAGAATTTTAGAATAAACGTAGAAGTGGATGAACGAGTCGCGACTCGATTGTTGGATTTAGGGGAATTTAGAGTAGGGAAAAATTGCGGTTCGGTCTTAATTTTTTGCAATGGAGGAATTTGGAATCTTGACGAGAATGTAATTTCGAACTTTCGAGTGGGGATTTCCTCGTACAAAGATATATACATCTCTCGAATCTTAGTGAAAAATTCAGTGGTGGAATCGTGACTCGTTCGAGCCGTTTAGAATTTTCATAAACTTTGGAATAGAAGCGAATGAGTTGTGATTCGATCGAAAAGAAAAGAAGAAAAATAACTCGTAGAATTGCAAAATCTCGCTTTAATTTCCTCCCTCCCCTTCCCAATGGAGAGCAATACGAATGAATTTCTACGATCCTTACGACGATAAGGATAAACGAACGAAATTTTTGCGCGTTCAGACGCGAGATTATCCGCGTCATCCGTTCACGGGATAATGAAGCGAGGCCAGTGTTGTTGCGAGGAGGTGCGGCGGAGGGGAGAGGGGGCTGCGCTACTTTTTCGCATTTATCGCAGTCGTGTCAAGTTGACACGCGCGAGGCTTAATTTCGTTACTGAATTATTTTAATTAATAATACGTCGAATGAATTTTCCACGTTTCAAAGTGCCTGTTTATCTGGCATAATGCGTTGTAATGCGCGTATCGTGGAAAAACATTGTCGCAAAAAAAAAAAAAAAAAGAAAGAATTAACTTTTTCGAAAAGTTTAAACCGATTCCTCCTCGTTTCTCGTTTTGACGAGAGAGAGAGAGAGAGAGAGAGAGATTAAAATTGGACGGGCGATAAACGAATTTTTAAATCGGGTCGATTTTGATCCTCCCCCCTCCCCCTCGATTATAAACACAATTATAAATATAATACGCGTTGAAAACGAGACGCCGGATAAACAATTAATCTGGTTCAAAAGGTCGACTGGTTGTTTTTCGTAACAGGTTTAAAAAAGGAAAAGGGAATTTTAATTAATAGAATTTTTTTTTTTTTAATGGACGCATCTCAAGCATTTAAAAATCCGTTCCAATTTCGTTCGCAGCACGAAATATCGTCCCCGTCCCGCGCGATACATTCGTGCCTTATTAACAAAGGATAAATCGTTTAACCGCCATTTTTTTTTTTTTTTATTATTGTACAAAGCCATCGCGTTTCATCTTGAAAGTGTAGATATTTTATACGCGCGATTCGGCTATTCGATTCGAACGGTTTCGATTAATTTCATCGAACCCTCCCCCTTCCCTCCTTCTCGTGGCTATTAACACGGTTAATAAACGAAAGCTACGCTTTTTAACCGCGATTTTTATTCGTGATCAATTATTAACTATGTCTACGTTATACACACACACGAATTAATATTTTTAAATTACAAAGGGGGCGTTTTATTTTTCTCGTCTTTGAAGAAAAAAATTACGCGTCTTCTCACGAAGAGGATTAAACGAAACGGGGTGGAATGATATAATAGAAGGATAAACGAGGATGTCGTTGTAATATTAATTGGCATTAATTAATTCGAATCCGCTCTTTAGCGGCTTGTTTACGAGGCTTGCCCTTTAACGGTTGCAGAAATAGCAACGGCCAACGGTTTAGCAACGGTTCACCACGCGCACGCGAAAACAAATTCGTATCTGTACATTTCGTTTCCCTTTTTTTCGCTTTTCAAATTTACCGCCACGAATCCCTCGCCCATCGAATTCGAACCCCGCGTTGCGCTCCCTGTTTTCACGCGTGCGACCCCCTCTTCCCTTCGCATCGATCGAGAATTAATTTCTACTAGGAGAGGAAAGCACTCTAGTCTCTCCCCTTCTGTTCTCAACTCTCGTCCTCGTGCAAGGAAACAAATGATAAATAAACGCTCGATTTTGGAGGAAATCGTTCGACGAATTTTCCTCCGAAAGAAAGAAAAAATCGTTCCTTCGATTATCACCGATCTTGCATGCCTCACACCCTACCCCCAGCTTCCTCCTCTTCGGAGATATTCCGTACAAATAACTGCTCAACGAATCCGTGATTTCTTTCTCCCTCAGGCTCGAACAACCATCCAACGTGCCGTTCATCCATTCGAGAAATCGATGCGGAAGCACGAAGCTCCTGCGAGCGACGAAATAATCCGAAAGGGACACGAGCGAGGAGAGCGTTTTCTCCGTGACCGTTTCCTTCTCCTCGGCGGGGAAAAGCGCGCAACGGAACTGGAAGAGGAGAGAGGAGGAGTAGGGGCAGCGAGAGAAGAGGACAGAAGCGGCAGCAAAATATCTCCATAACCTCTCCCCCCCTTAAAGGATCGGGGTACCGAGAACGGCGAGCCGGTCCCTGAGCCACCCCTCGTGCCTCCCCTTCCTCCTCCCCTCCCACCCTCCTCCCCCCGAGTTCGTATCGAGTTCGTTACAGATCCCCGTCGCAAGATCTCCACCCCTCTGGTGGTGTCGTCCCCCACCCGGGCAGACCCCTGCGCGCGCCCCTCCTCCCCCCCGCAGGCCCCGCTGCCACCAAGGACGCGGCAAGCGAAGCGAAGCGTCGCAGCCGCCGCGTATAGAGGCAGTTGGTAGTCGCGTCCGCGATTTGCGCAACTCTGTCCTCGCTTCCTCTCGCTCCCTCCTCGCGTGAGTCGAGAGCGCGCGCGCGCGCGCTCCAACACCCGCGGAAGCAAGTTAGTAAGAAGCGCAAGTAACTCGATCCAAAGTGGTTCGTAACCGTCCGATAAAGGGATAGGTGGAGAAGGAAGAGGTGGAGGAGGAGGAGGCTTTTCTTTCCTTACCTCTCTAGCGCGGTAACCTATCCAGCCTTTCTTTCCTCTCCTCTCCTTTCCTTTCCTTTCCTTTCCTTGTCTCAGTTTTTTGCTACTTTTTTTTTCGGTGGCCGAGTCTCGTTTCGACGAGTCGAGCGAGGAAGAACGGGGGGAGGAGGAGGAAGAGGAGTAAGGGGGAGGGAGAAGGGCAAGTAGGAGGAAGAGGAAGGAAGAGGAGCGAGAAGGGGTGCGCGCACGCGTGCGCGCGTGAACGAGCAACGCGAGCCTCTCTCGTGGGATCCCCGAGTCGAACGGGAGATCGCGTGCCGCGTGCAATCGTCGAGGATTCACCGATTCATCGACCGATACGCGGGCGGGCATCGGCACGGCTTCGACGCCTGCGATCGAACCGCCTGCCACGGAGAGAGAGAGAGAGAGAGAGAAGGAGGGTGGGAGGGAGGGGAGAGATAGAGGGGGAGAGGGAGAGACGGATCGATCGGTGGTTTCCGCGCGCGTCGACGCCTCTCACGGCCACCCCCGCCGCCATTGATCCGGCCTATCGACGCGTCCCTCCCCCACGATTGACACGCCGCTTCGACCGATCCCTTCGACCCGATCGACCCCGCTCGCCGACTCCCAGACGCGGAATCGACGCGGCCCTCGCCTCGAATATCGAACAATCGAAGGAGAATCCCGTCCGCGATTCCTTCTCCCCTCCCGATCGATCCCGTCTTTCGATACATCTCTTTCGCGTGTATATATATATATATATATGTATGTATGTATATATGTACATATATTTATATGCATACATATATATATATGTATATGTATGTAAATAAAAAGTAATATCTCGATCGAGGAGCGCGAGGAAATCCATTGCTATTTCTAGAAGAGGAGAGATGCGAGAGGAGGGAAGGAGAAAGGTTGGTAAATAATAAGGATAATCTGATCGATAATCAGATCGAGCTATCTCTCTCTCTTTCTCTCTCCCTCTAACGCGGCGCGTTTAGTCGATGTTTATGCTCGAAGTATCGGCGCATCGAGCAACGTTGGTCACGAGGTATCGGAAAATCGATAGAAAGCTGACTGACGCCAGAGCGGTGGCGGTGGCGGAGGCGGCAGTGGTGGTGGTGGTTGTGGTGGTGGTTGTGGTGGTGGTATTGACAATGTCGGCGGCGCGCACGTAGCGAGATCCCTCGCAGCCCACGACGACGACGACGACGACGACGACGACGACGATCGCTACGACGAATAACATGCGATCGGTGACGACTTAGACTCTCCTCCCGTTGGGGTGGCTCCAGTACCCGCCTCGCTCGTCGTCCACGAAGAATCGTCTATTATCGTTCGAGATACACGCGCAACTTCCCTCCGTCGCCAATTTCGCCTATATCTCTTCGTGCATAGAAAGAGAGAGAGTGTGTGAGAGAGAGAGAAAGAGAGAAAGAGTGAAAGCGAGAGCGTGCGTGCGTGCGTGCGAGAGAGAGAGAAAGAGAGATAGATCGGTGGAAGAAGGAAGGAGGGAAGGAAAGGAACAAAGGAAGGAAGGAAGGAAGGAGGATAAGAGAGAGAGGTCGACCGATACGCGGCTGCGTTCAGCTGGTTAGTCGAGAATCGGAAGGAAGGTCGGCTCGAATCCCGCTCGCTGCGAAAAGGGGTTAGGTTTTCACGTGGTTGATATCACCGTCGTGCTCTGCGCTCCCGAAGCGAGGAGAGGAGAGGATCGCGCAGGTACGCTCTTCTCACCGGCACGCTCGTCGACAGACGGTGGTGGTGGTGGTGGTGATGGTGGTGGTGGTCGGTGCTGGTGGTGGTGGTGGTGGTGGTGGTGGTAGGACAGAGGGGTGGTGTTCGTCGGTGGCGCGGATACGCTCATGAGACAAATCAAGGAAAACGTGGACCGAAGGGAAAGGAGAGGGAAACACAGAAGAAGAAGGAGAAGGAGCATAAAGAAAGAAGAAGTAGTACTGCACTATAAAGATATATATACATATATGTATGTATGTATGTATATACATATATACATGTATACGTAATAGAAGTAGTAGCAGCACCTGGACCCCAGTAAGAGGAGAGCAAGAGCTCCTGGTAACCTCAGAGCGTGGCACGCGTCTCGCCGTTGAAACGTGCCGAAGTGAAAACTACTACTACGTGTGCTAGTTGGAAAGGGGAGAAGAGAGGGAGAGCACGAGCACGCCGTGGTAAAAGCGTGTGTATACAGGGTGTACCAGGTGGTAGAGACCGGTGGTGGTGGTGGTGGTGGTAGTGGTGGTTGCGAGTCAGAGGGGGAAGGGGCGGAGTGAAACGGAACGGAAGGGTCCTGTGGACAGCTCGGTTCGTACAGGCGGCCACCTAGGGGGAGTGAGCGAGAGGGAGAGAGAGAGAGGAGGTCCCCCCTCCCGTCCAGGCTTCTCTCTTTCTCTCTCTCTTTCGCCCGGTTTCGCGTGCCTCTTTTTCTCACACACACACGCGCGTACACATACACGTACACGTACGTACACACACACGCACACACGCGTCGTTCTCTCTCTCCCTGTCGCTCGAGACACGAAGCAACGTATTCACTCGAGCGCGGAGTGTTCGTTCTCACTCGCTCCGCGTGTGTCATGGGCGCACGGTGGTCGCCGCCGCTGTGGTACCGGATCTCTATGCCGATCCAACGCGCTGAACAACGTGGTGGAGAAGCAGCAGCAGCAGCAGTAGCAGCAACAACAACAACAACAACAACAACAACAATAACGTCGGGAAGGTCGACGGTGGTCGTTAACGAAGGAGCAACGAGAGCGAAGGAGATATCTACGGTTCCCTCCTCCCCGTGCACGAGACGCGTCGTCCTCGCTCTTCTTCGTCGTCGTGGTCGTCGTCGTCGTGGCGCGAATATTATCGTTTCGACGAGAGGATTCGCGTCCTCCTCCTCCTCCTCCTCCTTCTCCACCTCTATCTCCCCCTCTTCCTCCTTCTCCTCCTCCTCCTCGTCGTCGTTTCCACGGTGCTCGGCACGCGACTGCTGCTCCTCCGCCGAACAGTGACACGGCCACAAGACGAAGGAAGGGAGAGAGAGAGGGAGAGGAAGGAGAGGAAGGAGAGCGATAAAGCGCGCGTCCGATTAAATCGTATCGATCTCCGCGAGTATCTATCTGATCGATAGAACTTGCTCGATAGGGAAAAGGGGGAAGAAGGAAAAACCGGTGAAAGGAAGTGGTAGTAGTGGTGGTGGTGAAGGATCGAGGGACGAAGAGGAAATAGAGAGAAGTGGCCGACCGATATATTATATCCGAAGAAGGGAAAGGAGAAGAAGAAGAAGAGGAGGAGGAGGAGGAGGAGAAGGTATAGAAGGTGGAGGAGGTGGTGGTGTTGTCGCGTGTCCGAGCACGGGAGAGCGAGTGCGCGGCCACCCGAACTAGATGTGCGTAAATGGAAGGTATAGGGGACATAGCCGATCATCAATCGCGTAGCGAGCAATTACTGGACTCGGTCGATTCCCCGGCCGCCGTTTCTACGCATGGCCGGGGAACAGCCGGTGGGGGTGGCTCGAATGGGAACTGTGGCGGCGCAGGTGGAGGAGGAGGAAGCGGTAGAGGAACGGTGGTCGGTGGGGGTGGTAGTAGTAGTAGTGGTAGTAGTGGTAGTAGTGGTAGGCATCACCATCATCACCACCACCATCATCATCACCACCATCATCACCAACATCAACAGCTGCAACAACACCAACAACACCAACAACAACAACAACAAACGAGCCATCATCTTCATCCACAGCAACAACAGCAGCAGCATCATCATCATCATCATCATCGGCATCGGCAACAGGAAGGAGAGGGAACGGTGGGGGCGGGAGGAGGCAGACACATCGTGGTCGTGGGCGGTAGTGGTAGTGGTGGTGGCGGAGGTGGAGGTGGTAGCGCAGAGGGTATGTCGTCTTCCGCGTCGCAAAGTCCCGACATCGCGTGCGCGAGCTTGCCGCTGGAACTACTGGCGGCTGGCGCGCTCGGCGTCAAGGAGGAGCGAGAGCTCGCCGCCGCGGAGGATCTGTCGTCGTCCCAGGAGCCGACGGGAGGCAGTAGCGGTGGCAGCGGTAACGGAGGCGGTAGCAACGGGAACAGCAACAGCAGCATCGGTAGTGGTAGCAGCGGCGGTGGTGGTGGTTGTGGCGGTGGTGGTGGTGGTAGTGGTGGTGGTGGTGGTAGTGGTGTCGGTGGTGGTGGTGGCGTTGGCAGCGGCGGTGGCGGCGGCGGTGGCGGTGGCGGTAGTAACATTGGCGGCGGCGGCGGCGGTGGTGGCGGCGGCGGCGGCAGCGGCGGCGGCGGCGGCGGCAGCAGCAGCAGCAGTAGCAGCAGCAGCGTCGGCGGTAGTAGTAGCGGCGGTGGTGGTGGTGGTGGTGGTGGTGGTGGTGGAAGTGGTGGTGGTGGTGGTGGCAGTGGTGGTGGTGGCGGCGGTGGTGGTAGCAGCGGTGGCAGCAGCAGCAGCAGCAGCACCAGCAGCACTAGCAGCAGCAGCAGCAGTGGCGGCAGCGGCGGAGGTGCCGTCGGTGGCGCCGGTGGTGGCAACGGAAACGGCGGCGGCGGTGGTGGCGGTGGCGGTGGTGGCGGCGGTGGCGGTGGTGGAGGTGGTGCCGGTGGTGGTAGTAGACAGAACGCGAGGGAGTCCCTGTCGGTGATCGTGCCACCTCAGGACGTGGACGTGGACTCGCGCGACGCCGACTCGGAGCTCCTCAGTCCGGGCAAGCTAACGCCGACGTCGGGGATAAGCGTCTCGGTCGCGAGTATGATCGACGCGACGGACTTCAGGGCGATGCAGCCGGAGCCTACCTATCAGACGCTGACCTCGGTCGCGGAGAGGATGTCGCCGCCCGGGTTCAGCCCGGGCTCGTCTTACGCGACCCTGACGCCGTTACAGCCGTTACCGCCGATCTCCACGATGAGCGACAAGTTTGTGTACAGTGCACACGCGGCGGGCGGCGTGACCGGTAGTTTCGCGGTCATGCAGAACAACGGCCTCGGGAACATCGGCCTCGGTATGGGTGGCTCGCCGTACGCGTACGACAAATTGCCGACGATGAGCATGTCGCCGCCGCACAATTATCCTTCGCCGGGCGCCGGCCTTCAACCGAGCCCATTGTCGCCCCAGAGCGCCTACAGCCAGAGCGGATTGAACTCGCCGCACAAATCCGCCAGCCCTCACTACGATCCGGCCTTTTTGCCGAGGTTGCAGCAGAGCCCGGCGGCGTTGAGCCCATCCTCGCCGCCGGCCGTCTCGGCGACGGCAAGTTTCGCGCCTTCTCATCATTCCCCGCCCACGCATTCGGTGCCCGCTGCCTCGCCACCACCTATGCAGACCCAGTTGCAGCAGCAGCAGCAGCAGCAGCAGCAGCAACAGCAGCAGCAGCAGCAACAGCAACAGCAACAACAACAATCGATCCAACAGCAACAGACGATATCGCACACGCAGCACGTGCAACACACGTCGGTCGTGATGAAGACCGTGTCGTCGGCCGGGAACGGGGCCGGCGAGGTCGAGGAGATCAACACTAAGGAGTTGGCGCAGAGGATCAGCGCCGAGTTGAAGAGGTACAGCATACCCCAGGCGATATTCGCCCAGAGGGTTTTGTGCCGTAGCCAGGGCACGCTCAGCGATCTGCTACGCAACCCGAAACCTTGGTCCAAGCTCAAGAGCGGCCGCGAAACCTTCCGACGGATGTGGAAGTGGCTACAGGAGCCCGAGTTTCAAAGAATGTCGGCTTTGCGGCTAGCAGGTTAGTCCATCCGTCCCGATCTTTCCATCTCCTTTCCGTATATATATATATATATATAAATATATATATACATATATATATATATATATATATTTATATCTATATCTATATCTATATCTATATCTATATCTATATCTAAATCGATATCTATATATATATATATACATATATATATATATATATATATATGTATATATATATATAAAACATGCTCCTTTTTTCCCCCTTTCTGTCTCCTTTCCCTCTCTTCCTTTTTGGCCTCCTTTTTTTGCCAATCTCTCTTAACGAATTAACGAAACAACTCGATACGATACGATACAATACGACGCGTGTCGTTACGTCGTATCGTATAGTCTATGATATAATAATCAGCGTAAATATCACCATAACTTTCTAATCGAACGTGCTATCTCGTCTCGAACGTCGCGCGCGCGAGCGCGCGCGTCAAAAGTCTCCGATTTCGCGTTGAAAAGTATATAACGTTGTCGTTCCCCTAGCTCGATCCGTGCCTAACTCGTAACGAATTTCCAACGTAATGAATTTATCGCGATTTTTCCACATCCATCTTCTTCTTTTTTTTTCTTTTTTTTTTCCTCTCACTCCTTTCGAATCGAAACTCTAAAGCTATAGCTCCACGCCGAAAATCGCGCTAAATCCAAACTTTCCAAGTTAGCCGAATCTGCCGATAGGTTTAACCGACCAAAGGACGCTCTTCGCTCTCGACACTGGAAAAAACTAGACTAGTGAGAGATTTTCTCTCACTTCTCCTTTAACGTTTTATTAGGTATACCATTAAATAAACTTCGAATGAAATGTTCGATATATATACATATATATATATATATATACACATATATATGTACATGTCGCGTTTACAACGAAGGATACACAGGGGAGAGATATACGGTGTGCATGTAAAGGCGTAAAATCGCGAAGGCGAACGTAACGCCGCGGAACGGCGAAACGAGAGCCGAGAATGTTTCGGATCCCGGGACCACGGACGAAATCCGTACGAGCGCGTGCACGACGCGCGTAAGAGACGCGGGCGGAAGAGCACACGTGGCACCCACGTGGAGAGGCGTTCCCTTCCATATCATTCAGAGATAGACGCGCGGAATAACACTTTTCGAATTCAACATCCTTTGCCCCGGCACAACACCGCGTACAGGTATTGATCGTGGTCACGCGGTGTTGGCCGAGGCGCGCATGCGCGACCTCGCCGACGCCATGTTGGCCATGCCGCCGCCACGCTGTCCGCCATCCCCTCTCCCGCCCACCGCCAACCCTTATTCGCCGCCGCGTTATCTACGCGATTTCGCGCCCGCGTGCGTGCACCCGCTCGTCGCGCGTTCCCCCCCATTCCCCACGCGTTTTTCGCGTCGAATATGTCCCGAATATTCATCTCTCCGCTTCTTCTCGCGATTCGTACGGAGAGAGAGAAGACTTTCCAATCGTTGGGCGATTAAATGCGTTTCCAGTTTTAGAGGAGAGGAGATCGACTAACGATCGATGATCCAAGTTTCTGGATTCGCTTTCTTCGAGTATTCGCTTTGTACTCGAGTATTGTTCGAGAGGTTAGGTTAGATTATTCGATGTTGTGACTCTTATATGATTCGATCGAAAATTTTGTTTGCCCCCAAATTTAACTCTGGCTGACCACAAGACGAAGATGGACGGAAGGATTTTTCTTCGCATCCTTTTTTTTTTTTTTTGGCAAAGAAGGTCAAGAATGTAACGAGAGAAAGAGAGAGGGGTCAGAAATAAGAAAAGCAAACTCGCGTTCAGAGAGGACAAACATTTCTCCCCAGGCATCGAGCTCTTTTCTCACCCTCCTCCTTTCCGCCTCGCGTTCCTTTTGTACGGTGGCAAAGGCGTAAAGATAATGTCGAGAAGAGGCAGGGAAGGGGGGAAGAGGAGAGGGACAGTAACTATTCTGCAGCCAGTCGAACCTCTCTCTCTCTCTCTCTCCCTCCCTCCCTCCCTCCCTCTTCCCTCTTTAAAGGCTTGCGTAAGCGACGCGGAAAGGCCTGGCAGAGAGGAGGGAGGGAGGGAGGGTGAAAGAAAAGGTGGCAGTGGCAAAGGGTTCGTCGAGGAAGACAATACTCGGGGAGGAAGAGGAGAGAAAGAAGAAGAAGAAGAAGAAGAAAAGGGGTTCGATCCAGTGCCCTTCAGATTAGAAGTCCCCAGTTGCCATTGTTTCCCACGTTTCTCGTGTCTCGTTCCGTCTCCCGTAGTGTCGTCCCTGTCGTCTCATTAAAAACACGTTCGAAATGCTGGCGCGCGCGCGCGCGCTCAGCACAGGTGGCGGTGATGGCCACTCTCCCCCCTCCCCTCTTCGAAACTTCAATTCAACTCGAAAAATTTCAACGCTCTCTCAATATGCCCTTCCGTAATTTTTGTCCGTTACAATTTCTCGTCGTTGCTTGTCCTTGTCTTCTTCTTCTTTCGACTTATATATCGTATACGTTAAATTTTTTTCCAAACGTTTAGCGGAGAAGGAAGAAAGGCGACACTAGCATGCACGAGTTGTGTGTAATGCACACAGCCTCGTAAATGATTCAGTGCTCGGGGATCGATGGGAAAGCGGTGCTAATTCCAGTCCGGCGTATCTTCGCTTCGTACGCTTCGCGATATAATGGGCGAGCGCGTAGTTGTAGTAATACACGTCGTATCGATCGCGCCGCGAACTTCGAGGAAACAAACGCGTTTCACCGCCCGTTTTCTTCTTCTCTTTCGCGGTTGAAATCATCGCGATGGCCGAGCTTTCAAGGGAACGGGTCCAATTTAAGTCTATCGGTTTTATATTATCCGTTGTATATTAGGGTAAAAAAAGGAGAAATATTCGAAGCATTTCCTTTCGATCATAATAATAAGATGTTTCTAAATGCATCTCGAGCTCGATTAATTCGAACAACTTCTCCGTTCGATTCGATGCGATTCGTACTCGTATTTTCGCGTATGTTTCGCTTTCGACATAAACGAAATATGTTTTTCGTTCCAATTCGATATAAAAATTTGATTTTATCCTTTCAAAAATGATTCGGTAGAATAGCGTTTATCCTCAACGAGGTGTAATTTTAATGTTACACTTTGATCGATCGTAAAATAGCATTTTCCCCCTCTTTTCTCTCTTCGTGCCCGATCTATTCGCGGAAAACGTCACTGGCGACCTCGTTATCACGCCCGACGCGTAACCTTGCGGCGATTTCTTTCTTTCTCCCGAAAGAAGAAGAAGAAGAAGGAGGAGCAGCTTAATTTTTCTCGAGATTTCACGGTCAAATAAATTCGACCGATCTAAGAAAAATTCACGACTCTGAAAACTCCTCCGTCGTGCAAATCCTCGTAATTTCTCCCTTCCGGTAAGGAACCCCAATTAAAAATTAACCCTGTTGTTCGTTAAATTTGCCCATTGCAAAAATGATTCGTTCGATAATGATCGTCTCTCTCTCTCTCCCCCCCTTTGTTGACTGTCATTCGCGGTTAATCGCGCTCCATCGGTGTTATCGATCGTTGAAACGGGTCAGGTACATTAGTTACAGAGGCAACGGGACTCCCGTGTCCACGTATTATTTACTTTCCCCCACCGACACGTGTCATTATCCACGTAACCAACCCCGATTTCGGTGCCAACTTTTTCCCTCCTCGACTCGACGCGAGTTGAAATTTTCGCCTCTTTTTCCTTTTCTCTTCAAGAATTTTAAGCGATCGAAACGAAACGAAAGATCGCTCCCGATTGAAACTCCTCCTCGAAACGATCTTCCAATCGGATAGGTGGCCGGTCGAATAAGAAATTACAGATGCGAGTGACAGCTGGGTGGAAAAGGTGTCGTTCGCAGGGTGGAGGATAAAGGAAGGGAGGGAGGACAAGTGACGTCACGACGTCCCCTCGTGGTACCCGCATCATCTGTCGTCCCTGGAATCGTGGTTCGAGAGAGAGAGAGAGAAAAGAGTAAAAAAATACGGAGAAGAGAGTGAAATAGATTCGATAGATTTCGATTTCGAAGAGCGAGAACAACTTCCTTCTTCGTCCTTCCCTCTCCCTCTCTCTCTCTCTCTGCTCCCTCGTGACCTCGATTTCCAACGGTGGCTCCTCTGATAACGCCACCCCTCCCCCCTCCTCCCGGCCGCTCGCCGCCAGCTGCTCCCGTTTTCGATTCTATCCGATTCAGAGGTGTTGCGAGAGGGTGTCTCGTTGCCTCGGATGCTGAAACTTGGCCGAGTGGAAAGAGGTGGTGGCCACGCAGATTTTGGATCGGATATTCACCTTCGAGTTTGGGGAAGAGTTGGTTTCGAGGATTGAGGGGAGATTAAGAGTTTTCAGGATTTCGAGGATCCCTTTCGAGAATTGGAATTCTTCGGATAATTTCGATATTTCAATTTTTCTACGCGAGCGAATATTTTTTCCCCCCAAAATAATTCTCTTCCTCTTCTCGTAGTGGCCGGTAATAATGAATGTGTCGAATTCGCAAGGGAAATCCGCAAGTTCGTTCCTTCTCCTCGTTTATTTAGGTGAAAAAGTAAGTGGGAAGGAAAAAAAAAATGGAGCGTTTCTTTTACTTTTAACTCGATTTAAGGAGGGTTGATCGTAGTGGAGAATGGAGGAGAAGAGTCAGGGAGGGGGGCTGCACGTGCCGCACGCGTTTTCTGTCGGACGATAAAGAGCAATCGAAAGAGGAGGGGGAGGAGGAGGACCGCCGCCGGTTTCCGGCCCGTGGTCACAGGACAATTATTTTCCCCCTGCCTGGCGGAGATATCGCACTTTTTCCAAGCATAGAGTGCTTCCCCCCCACCCTTTATACCTTTATACCGTTATTAATAACAGTAATCGAAGGTATCTCGCAATTTTTCGAGATACGAAAATTCGTTCGAAATTCCTCTTCCCCGGATTCGAATCTCGTCGTCGATTATCCATGATGGCGGAGAATAAGAATATTTGGATCCGTAGTATCCGCGAGCGGTACACGGTAGAGTAGAATTTTATTAGGTAGAGAGGCGTGCTGTTACGGTAATGGGACGAATAGTTTCGACCGTTACGAGTCGAGTCAAGTTGGGTTTACTCCGTCGATAAAAAAGATTCAAGTACAAGCTCGAGGCTGGGATCTTGAACTCGATCGAATAGAATTTATTCGATTATTTTCGTCAACGAAGATTCGAATTCGAGTTCCTCTGATTAGAGAATATTGTATAAATATGGTTGGAATTTTGGAATTCGAATACTACTTCGATAAAAAATGCAGCTTTACTTTGAATTCGATCTTAAACTCGATCGAGTAGGGATTCGTTCGAATATTGATAAAAAAGTACAAGATTCAACTATACGTTGGAGTTTCAAGGATTTTCTCGATTCTCGAGCGAATAAAAAGGGAAGATGAAGGTGAAAAATAGAATTTTCGCACTGGTCTAGTAAAAAGTACAAACCTCGTACTTTCGACCTCGAAGGATCGAGTGAAATTTATCTGTATACCCCTCCGATAAAAAATACAACTATACACATCCTCCTCTCGCATTCGATCTCGAAGGATCTTGAATCGATAAAGGTGAAAAATAGAACTTTTGCATTCGTCTGATAAAAAATACGACTATATCTTCGATCTTAAACTCGATCGAGTAAGAATTTATTCAATTATTTTCGATTCTCATCGAAAAACAAGAACTCCTTCTAATTAAAGAATATATGAAGTAAACCTTCGATCTTAAACAATCTTAAATTCGATCGAATAAAATTTCCCCATATATACTACTCCGATCAAAAATACAACTATATCTTCGATCTTCTCGAACAATTTTAAACTCGATCGTATAAAATTTGCCTATATATACTCCTCCAATTAAAAATACAACTATACAACTTCTGATCTCGAAAGACACTTGGAATCTTAAACTCGATCGGCGAATAAAATATAGTCACAATCTCAAATAATCTTGAATCGAATTATTCCCGTTGCGAATAAAAGAGGAGGATTTAAAGTCGAAATAAATAAATAAAACTTTCTTACTCCCCTGTAAACAAAAAATACAACCGTACTTTTCGAAGGATCTTTATTATCGCCTCGACGCGATTATTATTTTTCTATGCTCGAGTAAAGGGACGGGAAGGGGACAGGGGGGGGGAGAGGACGGTCGTAAACGGTTTCCATGCGGTGTTGGGAGCACGCGCCGAAACGCGACACCTACCGCCTCGAAGGAGGCCATACACATCACACGCTCCTCGCATGTGCGAATCGCGCGTGACGCACCACCAGCGAATTCCGCTCGTCTTGAATTCCCTTGTCAACCATCACTCCTCCCCTCCTTCGTCCACGACACATCCTGTGTCCTGTGGCTTCGCCTCCCCGGATCCCGTTTCCACTTTCCCCCCTCCCGCTATCCGAGCTTCAATGCAAAAGCTTTCCTTTCGAGAAAAATAAAAAAAAAAAAAAACTGTATTTCGATCGAATTCGCTCTCGATTATCGCTCTCTTCGAGCGAATAAAGGCCATCCAGCTTCTGTTTTCATCGTCACGTTATATATACGAGTGAATCTCACCTCTGTCCCTCGCTCTATATCCGTCGAGGCGATCCTTTTCTCACCGACGAAAAGGTCAGAGGTGTGTTCCGTGTTTCGCTCTCGCAACTTCGAGATTCGAAAGATTCAGCGGGTTAGATGAAGGAATATTCGTGTCTTTTAAAATCGGGAAATTGTCGATAGAGAGAGAGAGAGATATTCTTCCGAAGTAATTTTCGGAAAAATTTGTTTCAAGTACGAATGAATTATTTCATTTGTTCTTTTTACAATATACGGATAATATTGTACTTCGAATATAAGTGTATTACATTTTTTTTCGTTGAAATCTTGTTACGTCTCGACATTTGGATCCATAACTCTTATTTCTTGGCAAAACGTGTATTGAAAAGTCACGAAACGAAAGTTAGATCGAGAAACGGCTCCCCCTTTCCCATTCTTAGATCGGATAATCACGAAAGGGGAAGGGGGAAGAAGAGTGGGGGGGGGGGAGCGAAGGTCAGGATTTTCCTACGCTCGACGCAACAGCTGTTCCAGAAAAGGTGTTCGTCCCATCTGCACCTTTCCCCATCTTCCCTCCCTCCCTCCCCAGCCACATATCTAATAGAACAGAGCCTTTCCTTTGCCATCCATCGCTGGTCGAGAACAAACTTGCTCGACCGGACCGCCGAAAAGAAAAATAATCGAGCCCGTTTTTTTCGCAACCGTGCTCGTGCGTTTGCTACGTCTCCTTCCAGTCGGGGAAGGATAAATAATTATAAAGAAGTAACATATTCAAAAATTTATCCTCCCGTTATTGAAACTTCTTTTCGATTCGTTCCTATCCCATCTCACGTATATCCTTCTTCCTTTCTTCCAGAAGAACGGAAGGAGAAGAGATCCCCCCCTCTTTTTTTCTTCCACCACATGCGAATAGAGAAATATCGTATACGTGTAATATGATATTACCGACAGAGAGACGGAGAGAGAAAGAAAGAAAGAGAGAGAGAGAGAGATAGATAGAGCGACAAGTTCGAAGAAATTTTTTTCCAACTCGAGCGCCTCGTTGGAATCATAGGCGCTCCTCTAAATACCTGGGCGGAGGGAGAGGAAGGAAGAGGGGGGGAAGCAGTGGCGTTATTTGTTCCCGGCGCGATGAACAGTTGATTTTTCGCGTCGCGTTCCCGCGAAGGCATTGTCGCGGTCGCTGAAAGCGCGCGGCTCGAATTAAACTTCACACTCGGCTCGTTGATAAACGAAAGTCGACACTGGTATGTTTTACGATAAGCCCCGTTCTCCTCGAACGAGGCCTCGGCAAACGGTAAACGGTTAACGAGAATTCTTTCGCTCGTCGACGCTCGTCGACGAAAATAGAAAAGAGATTTTTACTAATTTTCCACCCTCCATTTTTTTTTTCCTTTCCTCCCCAGATTGCAATTTTCTATTTTTCCCCTCCTTCTCAAAAATATTATCGCGCGCGATATAATATAATAACGTCACGAGCCGTATTTTGTTTCGTGGAATTGGGGCGTCCCGCTCTCTTCGATCCGAGGGAAATTATCAAAAATACTCAAGGAAAAGGAACCTCCCTCCTATCCCCCTCCTAGCAAAAATCGAAAATTAAATTAACGGATTTCTCGATCTCGAGGCTCCGTCGAGTGGACGGAAAGTAAAATAAGGAAAAAAGAGAAAAGAACAAGGAGGATTTATACAAATATTTCCTCGCTAAAAAGTTTCTCGAATGAATTCTCCCTGAAACTCTCTTCCACTAGCTGACTCATCCTCCACGTCATGCGGTGTACAACGCGTCCGTGCATACGCGCAACTGTCTCTCTCTCTCTCTGTCTCCGTCGCGCGCGCGTATACCTGTGTACACGCTCGGAGCTGAGAGAGAGAGAGAGAGATAGAGAGATAGAGTGAAAGAGATGCAACCCTCCTTCTCTCTCTCTTTCTCTCTCTCTCTACCCTCTTTTCCACGGCACGTAGAAACGTGTAGCGTAACAGGGTTCTCGGTGGGAACCGGCTTACTGTTACGAGGCATACATGTCAGTCCGCTACCGTTACGTACGTGACTCGCGTATGTACAGGCTGGTACCGAGGCTGGTGGGAGGGGGATGATTCTACGAGTCGAACGAGAGAGGGAGCGAGATAGAGATAGACGACCCTTTTCTGTTTTCTTTTTTTCTCGCGACACAGGTTCTTTCTCGATCGCATGCACGGTTAACGATCATTTCGCGCCAAGTTTTCGAGTGATTCAACGAGGAGTCGAACGATCCTCTTTTCTTCCCCCCTCCTCCTCTCGAGTTGGATATTTGTTTATCGCGACGATTGATTCCCTTCTCCCCCCCTCTCGTTCTCTCTCGAGTTTCTCAGAGAGTGTTGGAACATTATTATTCCTCTTTTGCGATTCTTATCTTAGATCTTAGATTATCGTATTCGTTCGAATCGAAGAATCGAGAGACGTTTTTTTTTTTTTTAATTTGTTTATCGACAAGGGATGAAATTGTTCTTTCTTTTTTTTTTTCTCTCTCTCTCTCTCCATCCATCCAGGTTATGATCAATCTAGCGGACAACTCCTTCTCCCCTCCCCCAGATTCGGGGTTGGGAACAAGTTTTCGTGAAAGTTTCCGTCCCATTCACGCATTGTTTCCATCGTTGACGTTCTTATCAAGATAAGAACGTGAATTATTCGAAAAATTGGGGGAAAAAGATCATCGCTCGAAGAAAACGGCCACGGAAGTTCGACCATCGGAAGATCGCAGCGGAGAAAGCTCTTCGGAAAGAAAGAAAGAAAGAAAGAAAGAAAGAACGAAAGAAAGAAAGAAAGAGAGAAAGAGAAAGGCAAAGTCTGGTCTCGAGCCAGCCAAACGGATAGACAAAGACACGCACCCGTAAATCTGATCGAAATGGATGGTTTCGTTCCGCGTTTCTTTCGCCGAGTTTTCCTTTCAGTTTCAACCCCCTTCTCCCCGCCCCTACTGCTTTTCTCTTTACCCCTCCCCACGTGTTATATTACGTTATTTTTCCTCCTTTCTCTTTTCTTTTCGTTTCGTTTTCATCCCCCGCTGTTGCTTATATCCGCCGATGATTTTTCGCTTCTTTTCTTTTCTTTTCTTTTTTTTTCCTTTGGAAAGCGATTAAACTGGTCGAAGTCGGTGTCCTCGAACACTTATTTTTCTTTCTCGAATTTCGAACCTTTCGACGGACACCGATCCCCCCCTCGATTTCAGTTCGCAATTCGTTAATAAGTTTACCTTTTTTTCTTTGAATAGAGCGACGAACAATACCCCCCGCTTTGTGTTTTATGATTTCTTTTTCACGACAAGTTTCCCGCCTCTTTTTGCCGATTTTCTTCAGTTTTCTTGTTTCTTGAAACGGAGGAAACGGAGAACGAAGTCACGAGTAGTAGTAGTAGTAGTAGAAGAAGAAGAAGAAGAGAAAGAAGAACGAGAATAAGAAGAAGAAATCGGGCGAAGGGAAAAAGAAAGACGGAGGAATCGAGAGGAATCGGCTCGCCACCCCTTCCCGACCGATCGGGCCCACTTTTCTCTCCCCCTTCGAGCAGGCTGCTCGGAACAATTGTCGTTCAATATCCGTAACAGTTCCGAGCAGTCTGTTGGAAGCTCGGTGATTTCCAAATTTCCGTCTCTTCTCTCTCCTCTCCCGGAGAAAAAGAGGAAGGGAGAGAGGGGCGGAAGTACGGGGGGAAGGGGTGAGGGCGGCGGGACGCGAGAGTAAAACTGCAAGGCCGAGGGTATCTTCGCGCGGGAAAAAGAAAAGAAAAGAAAAGAAAAGAAAAAAAATCGCAAAAAACTGATTTGAAGTTTAAACGCAAGGTGTGTGTCTATCGGTTTGGTTTTAGCCCTGAGCAACTGCTCTGCCGAGAGCGGAGGCGAGCCGGAAGCCATGCTGGATATCCACCACCCAGGAACAGGTCTCGAGTCTCATCACCAACAGTTTCACAACTCATATGGTAATATCGTTAAATACTATATCATCATATACTACTACGATATTTTTCTTTCTTCTTCTTCTTCTTCTTCTTCTTCTTTGTTTTTTCTCTTTTCTTTCTTTTCTTTTCTTCCCAGGAAGCATAACACGCGCGTCTTATCGAGACGAGATCGGATTAGAGAAGGAGAAAGGAAATGATAAATAATCGACACGAACGATTTCCCGCGCAACACCTCCTCTTCCCTCCCTCCACCTCTCCCTCCGTCCAAGTAAACACGAGAGGATTCCAATTCTGCGAGAGAGGATCGGGACACTTGGTCGGGGGATCTTTTTTACCACCCTCGAACGAGCATTTAAAACGAGCCAGACGACTCTGGATCGATTCTTTATCGTCGAATTTTTCTCGAATCTTTTCTCCCTTTTTCTTTTTTTTTTTTTTCCTAGAGAGAGAGAAAGACAGGCAAGTTTCAGCCATCTTGGATTATAGCCTCTTTGAATATCGATTTTCGGGAGGGTTGGGGGGGGGCAAGAAGGCGTATCTCGTTCGAAAAATCGATTTCTCTCTCTTCTTAAATTTTCTCCCTACCCCTTTCCTAAGTTTTCTTCTTCTTCTTCTTCTTCTTCTTTTTCTTTCGACGACGAAATGGAAGAAATGAGGGGGGGTGAAAGGGGACGTCGAGGTGATTTCGATGAATTGGGTCGCGACGAAAGGAGAGGGGGAATCGAACGGATGTCGCCATTAGAAATTAGAAATTAATCGGTGTTATTCGGGTTCAGAGAGAGAGAGAGAGAAATTAAACGCGACTCGATTAGACGAATTAAGGATTGAACAGGATCTCCCGAGTTTTACGATGAATTTTGAAAGCCCTCTTACTTTTCGAAAAAGAAGGGGGTAGAAAATAGAGTCGTTGGAAATTTTTAAATGAGGAAATTCGAGTCGCTACGCTCGATAAAAGGGGATGGAGTGTATTTTTTAAAGGGGTTGATTGAACTGAATTTGTAGAAATTCAGAGTAAAGGAAACCTTCCTTGCGAGGTTGAAAATTTGTAGAAGGGGGGAAAGGGAAATTTTAAAAAAAATTAAAATTATGATTGAACGGATTTCGAGGCGGGCGATCGAATTAAATTTAACCGGATCGAGCGACACGTTTCTCAGGAAAATAATTAAAATCGAGTGTAAAAAATGAAAATATTTCGAAACGATCGAATTAAATTTACCGGATCGATTGATCAAAAGCGAAAAATTTAAATTTCGAAACGATCGAATTAAATTTACCGGATCGATTGATCAAAAGCGAAAAATTTAAATTTCGAAACGATCGAATTCAATTCACCGGATCGAGCGACACATTTCTTAGAAAAATAATTAAAATCCAGTATAAAAAATGAAAATATTTCGAAACGATCGTATTAAATTTACCGGATCGAGCGACACGTTTCTCAGGAAAATAATTAAAATCGAGTGTAAAAGATGAAAATATTTCGAAACGATCGAATTAAATTTACCGGATCGATTGATCAAAAGCGAAAAATTTAAATTTCGAAACGATCGAAATTCACGGGATCGAGGAGTGGCGCGTTCCTTATAGGAAAATAATTAAAACTGAGAAGAAGAAAAAAAGAAAAAAAAAAAAAAATAGAATGAAAATTATACGCGGATGGGAAGGGGTTGAAAAGGATCATCCTGCGCGTCATCCGGTACAATTGAATTAATTAATCGCCCCTCCCCCGGTTTTCCATCGATCTAGCCGTCATCGAGTCGCTTCGTGAATAATGCGAAGCCCCGCCGAAGGCGCGCAGTATTTTGATCTCCGTGAATCGGCCGATAGTTCTTCGTCCTCCCCTCCTAGCGAATTTTCCAATCGATTCAGATTCCAAGATTCCAGACTTGATATCGACCTCCCCCCTCCCCCACCATAGATTTATTTATGAAAAAAAATTCGAATACATTTTTTATCAACAATTAAGGATTAATAAGATTTCGATCGATCGGTGCATCTCAATATATTATATCTTGGAATTCTATCTACTTCCTTCCGATCATTCATCCATTCATATTCTTCGTGTAGAAATAATATCATCCGTTTTCGTTTCTCTTTTTCGATTTAAAATTTTTAATATTCCCTCTCGTTGCAAAAATTATTCACTTATTTATGCGTTTTATAATGCAATTACATATATATATATATATATATATATATGGATTTGTTCGAAAGCTTGCATATATATATTTAGATCATTGACGAAATAACACTCTACTATTATTTTCCAACGATACAATATGGTCTCAACGAAGAAGAATTCGCATCCCTTGGCGCGCAATTACGAAACTTCGATCGAATCAAGCTTTTCCAATCAAAAATTCAATCTGGAGGAATCGAAATATCCAAATTCTTGGCCACAAAAGGAGGAGAAGAATAAATCGAAATCCGGATAATTTAATCACCCGTCTCCTCGAAATTCGAATTCGACCGAATCAACCCCTTTCCCGGAAAAGGAAACCGTACCTACGAATTCGAACTTTCATTTCCTTCCTCCCTCCCCTCCTCCCGTATCGCTCTAACAGAGAAACGACTCCAAATAGAAGGAGGGAGGGGGTGGGTGGAATAAAATCAGTCTACCTCAAAAATCGGTGGTCTCCATGCCCCTCCATGGCGGAGGAGGAAGGAACCGATAGCGGTTGCTCGAGCCTCGATTCGAACGAAGTCGAGAAAGTCTAACGTGCTCTCCCCGTTCAAGTTTAATTAGGTGCGCCTACCTACCTATCTATCCACCCATACTCTCCGTACGAGCGTTCCACATCTCGCACGGGAACCGATACATACGTAGTGGGGATCGCTGTATCGAGGGAAATGGATGCGCCTTTGGAAGGGAGTAGGAGGGGGGGATGGCCGGCTTAAAAGGACTCGACCACTGAAGCCTGAGAGGTGGGTGGGGGGAAGAGGACGTACCGCTCACTCTATACGCACACGTGTACATCGACGAGCAAAAGTTGCACGCGCCACACCAAGAAATATTCGATATATTTCTTGACGAATGTCAATGGGACGAATAATACTCTCGTTCCACAACGTATCGTTCGTTACTCTTATAACCTCGCTTATGAAATTTATACATGGATTTCTCTCTGATCTGACGAATCGAATATTCTCCGTCTTCCTTTTTTAATAGAATCTAGTTGATAGAGTCTAGTTTGGATTACCGTTACGTAAAAAAACGTCCGTTCGAATTCTCTCTTCCCTTCGTTATTTATATTATTCGCTCGCCTCGTGTAAAATTGAAAATTGATCCGGTTAAACGGATGCGCACGGAAATATGGTTTTTCATTAAGAGAGAGAAGGAGAATCGAATTTACGTAACAACGGAAAGTAACAACAATTCTCTCGATTCTACTTTGGAGTTTAATTTCCTTTCCTAGGCGCAAAAGAAAGAGAAGTGATTCCCACAAATTTCCAAATCAACACCATATCGTTCGTATCGTTCGACACGATATATATATATATATATATGTGTGAATCGTATAAAATCATCCCTCCGATCGTACTTTTGGCAGGCAGTGTACCCAGGGCGCGTTCGAGTGGCTAGATTCAAATGGACTGGTGCACACGTGTGCATCCTCGGATGTACGTGGGTGGGGTGGGTGAGTGGGGGGGGAGGGATGGCAGAAATGGACCGTTGCCTCGAGCACGAGTCGCGCTGCTATGTCACTGGGCGAGCAAGGGAGGGGGGAGAGGAAGGGCTCGACTTTTGTACACGTCAGATTGAAATTTAGCGTAGGATTTGAATGAGGAAAGGCCGAAGAGTAGCGAGATTACCTCCCACCCCCCTCCCCTCCCCCGTCTCCCGTTACTTTCGACGTGCCTCGTCCGACGTTTTTCGTCCGACTTAGCCGTCGCTTCGACGCCGATCGATCGATTTTCTATTTTTCTTTTCTCTCTCTCTCTCTCTCTCTGTCGGTTCGCCGCTCTTTTTCTCTCCCTCTCCGCTTATCTCGAGAGAAACCGTCATCGGAACGTTCGTTCGCCGCTCCTTTTTTATTCGCCGCTATGATCTTTCTCCGGGGGTAAATGGGCGGCTTGATCAACCTTGGAAACTTTCTTTTTCTTTTTTTCCCCTCTCTTTCTAGAATAGATTTTTTTGAGCCTGACTAGGGGAGATGGTACGTAAATTCTTCGAAATACGAGAGGTAATTGTAGAATATATTTTTGATGCTTTTATTATTTAAAAAAAAAAAATACGTGTATATATTTAGATAGTCTCCAAACATGATATATTCGAAATAAAGGGGTCTCCACGTCAAAGAGGGATCTTATCGAAATATTCTCGTTAAATCCACCGAAAATTGTTCATTTCACTCGATATCTTGGAAACCTTTTCTCTATATATATATATATATCGATAAAAGAGAATTCCTCCAGTTTCACGAGGCTATCGCCCGTCACCCACCGCCCGAAAATATTCGCTTCGACTAATAATCGGCAATAATGAACTTGCTATCCTGTCAAACGCACGCTCGCAAAAATTTCAAAAACAACGCCCCCCACCACTTGACAAACGTTTCCTTTTTTCTCATTCCATTCTCAGCTCGAGAACCCGCAGGAAATCGAAAGTTCAGCTTCTTTCAAACCCGATATTTCGATTCCTCGCGAAACAACAAGAGGGGGTTGGGGAACTTTTCGCGGAAAATTCGCGGGAATTTCTTTCGAGGCCGGCTCCAATTAACCGACGCGTCTCCTCGCGGAGGGAAAAGTTGTCGGTGGTTGCCTGGAATAGGAGGAGGAGAGTTTAAGCGGCCCTTAATTCGTGGGAATCGAGAGGGTTGTCCTGTTTCGAAAGTTTCGAAAGAGTGGGGGGATACATTCGTCTAATCAGATCAATTTTTCGATAACCAACCCTTCCTCGCTTCTCGTCCTCCCCCTCCTCCCTCCGCTTCTTAAAAAACAGCCGTCTCGAAAGTCGTTAATGCCTTTAGAGCCTCTTCGTGTTTCCTAGATATCCGATGACCGACGCGAGGGGTGAGGCTTCCCATCGAGGGGTCGGTTCCTCCGCCGTTCACTTGGATTTTTATTCCACGTACTTGGAATATTTTCCAAAAATTCTCAGTTTCGTTTATACGGCAAATTGAATTTTCCAAGATTTTTGGCTGCTACGTAGAGAATATATAATTCATACGCGATATTTTTAAACGGTGTACTATATAAAATTGGAGCATCGATCTTGAACACGTATATAGTTTCTTCGCGAATAGTCGGATCCTGGCTTTCGAAAATGTAACACGGGGGCCAATAATATTTCACGCTTGAGCGATTGGTGAAGAGGTCCAGAACCAAGAGGGAGAAGGAAGAGGCAAAGTTGTGGCGAATTGGAAAAAGAAGAAGAGGCGAATTTTCAGGGAGGGTGTGTATTACACGCTTGGAATTTCGCGCTTGGAAAATGGACAGTGGAAAAGGGGAGGGGTTGTTTAGTTGATTATAGGGGCTGGTTTAAGGTGGAAAAGGAGCGCGCTGATTAGACGACGGCTTTTGTTATCGACGTTTCGAAACGACGCCCTCGTGGAAAAAAGTTGGCATCTCGTGAAAATTGCGGAGGACGGCCCGATTGGCCCCGTTCGCCTCTGCTTTTTCGCCACGCCTCGCGCGCTCGTGTGAAACTTTTCTTTGTTTTCGCCATCTCGAATCATAGCGGCAATCCCCATACCCCCATCGATCCGATTACCGTTCGATCGAGCCCCCTGCCCCCTCCTCGTTACCCGAATAATGAATTTCCGCCCCACCCTTCCTCCTGCAATTATGCGGCAGATTTTCAGCCCCGTGTCTTAACGGGGGGAGGGGGAGGGATTGTCAACGATCAGGATCGTTTGATTGACACGTCTCGCTGGATTGATCCCGAATTTTCTCTATTTTCTTCTTGGTCAACTCGGGGGGAGGGGAGTTGGATGACCGATTTGTGGAGCAGCTCGGTCGAGAGCGCGTCGGGCGCTGGATTTTTTAATCGAAATTTCGGGGTCCGCGTATCAATGAGCGAGGAACGGGAGATAAAGAAACGTGGAGTTTAATTTACCGTGGAATAATTCAATTGAGAGTGCGAAAGTTCGTCGCACGGGGTCCACACGTCGAGCGGCAAGGAACGATTAACATTTGGACGGAAAATAAGGAGATGAAACAAAATTGGAGTATATTATATGATCGAATCTATGCTCTGAGAATCTTAGAAAGTGTGGACAGGAATAAATTTGAATTAAATTATTAAATTATTTACCGTGGAATAATTCGGGGTTCACATATCGAACAGCAAAGAACAATGATATATATATAAAAAATCGGGGTCCACACGTCGAGCAGCAAGGAACGATTAACATTTGGACGGAAAATAAGGAAATGAGACAATTATAAAATATTATGATCGAATGAATATGCTCTTAGAGAATTTTAGAAAGTGTGGACAGGAATAAATTTGAATTTAATTTACCGTGGAATAATTCGGGGTTCGCATATTTCGCAGCAAGGAACGATTAACATTTGGACGGAACGAAAATAAGGAACAAATCGTTGGATAGGAGTATATTATATGATCGAATCTATGCTCTGAGAATCTTAAAAAGCGTGGACCAGGTGTAAATGCGAATTTAATTTACCGTGGAATAATTCACATATCGAACAGCAAAGAACAATGATATATATATAGAAAATCGGGGTTCACATATTTCGCAGCAAAGAATGATTAACATTTGGACAGAACGAAAATAAGGAATAAATTGTTGGTTATAGTAGTATATTTGTGATCAAATCTATATTTGAAAGCGTGAACCAGGTGTAAATGCGAATTTAATTTACCGTGGAATAATTCGGGGTCCACATATTTCGCAGCAAGGAACGATTAACATTTGGACGGAACGAAAATAAGGAATAAATTGTTGGATAGAAAATTCTGCATAAATAGCATGGACAGGTGTAAATGTGAATTTAATTTACCGTGGAATAATTCGGGGTTCACATATCGAATAACAAAGAACAATGATATATATATATATATAATTGAAAATTGGGGTTCACGTATCGGGCGGCAAGGAACGATTAATTTTGAACGAAGATGGAGATAAAACAAAATTGTGATCGAATCTATGCTCGAAGAATCTTAAAAAGCATGGACAGGGATAAATGCGAATTTAATTTACCGTGGAATAATTTGGAGTTCACATATCGAATAGCAAGGAACAACGATATAGAATATGTACGAAACCGGGGTCCACATGTTGAGCAGCAAGGAACGATTAATATTTGGAAAATAAGGAAATAAAACAAAATTGGTATATTATATGATCCAATCGAATCTTAGAAAGCGTGTAAATGCGAATTTAATTTATCGTGGAATAATTCGGGGTTCACATATCGAGCAACAAAGAACATATCTATTTATATATATATATAAAATCGGGGTCCACGTATCGCGTAGCAAGAAACGATTAACATTTAATATAAAGAATTAAATAATTAATATAATTAATATATTTTATTAATTAATATAAGAAAATAAGGAATAAATCGATAGGAAATTCTGTATAAGTAGAGATAAGTAATCGAATTCTATGTTCGAAAGCCGTAAATGCGAATTTAATTTACCGTGGAACAATTCGGGGTTCACATATCGAACAGCAAGGAACGATTAACATTTGGAACGAAAATAAGGAATAAATCGTTCTATAAGAAATTCTGCACAAGTAGAACCAAATAATACAAGATCGAAGTATATTGTGATCGACTCTATGCTCGGAGAATCTTAGAAAGCGTGGACGGGTACAAATTTAATTTACCGTAGAATCAAAGAGTTCGAAAATTCACCGCACGGGGTTCACGTGTCGGCCGGCAAGGAACAACGATATATATGAAGCCGGGGTCCACGTATCGCGCGGCAAGGAACGATTAACAATTGGACGGGGAAAAGGGAATACGAATGGACAAATATAAAACGAGGAGGAATAAATCGTTGGATAGGAGATTCCTACCGTAAGTGGGCAGAACCGAATAAGACAAAGTTGGAGCGAGGAAGATGGAGAGAGGTGTGGTGGTGGGGGGGTGGGTGCGATCTAACGGCGACGACGTAGTTGCTTCCATCGGGTAGTTGTGTAACGGAGGCCACAGGGACGGCGATACTGAGGATCGAGGGGGGGTTGGCGGGGGTTGGTGCGCCTTTGTAACGACGCGGGGCACCGTGCATGTAACGAGTTTCCAATAATGGCTCAGCTGCGTTACGCCATTGGCCGCACAGTTTCGTTCGCCGGCACAACCGAAGTCGAACCAGAAGAAACCTTACCGTCCACCCTCCCCTCCCTCCCCTCGAATCTTTCGCGATTTCAGCATTTTGCGACCGACTTTTCGACCGGCTCTCTCTCTCTCTCTCTCTCCCTTCGATTCTCCGATCGATTCGAAAGCTCGTATCGAGCTTGAAAATTTGAATTTCCTCTTTTCTTTAAACCTGAAATTTCGAAACAGAATTCGAGCCGTTCGTCGAACGGCTGGGAGGCGCCTTCCAATTAGGAGTTTTATAATTTTTCGCTCCGAGGACCGGGGGCTCCATCCCCCTTTTCATACTTTTTCGCTTCCTTTCAGCCTTCCGTCCATCTCCCTCCCGACTCTTTCACCTGCCTTATTAGACGCCAGCCTTTTCTTTGCCCGACGATTCTTCTCCGCCAATTTTCCTCCCCGATCTTTCAACCCCTTCCAATCCGCAACTTGGATAGATCTCTCTCTCTCTCTGTCGAATTCCATTCAATTCGCTATTTTTCCTTCTTCGTGCTTTCTCAGTGTTTCTTATTTTTCCATCTCGAATTCCAGCCACCCCCTCTTCCATCCCTCAGAATTTTTCTTTCCAACTTTGGACCCGTGTTTCGTACGTGTCATCGTTAAGAGATTTATTAACCCTCTCCGTCCCTTTCGTCTTCGCCACCCTCGATCGAAATTATTATAAATCCCCGCAGTTAAGAGGGGGTTGAATAGAAATATCGACGAAACAATAATGTATATATATATATATATAATTGGCAAATTGCGACAATTCGATGGGAACAATCGGAGGAATCCGCCCTCCCCCTCTCTCCAGAAAACGGATTATCGAGGAGGTAGACGGGGAGATGACAACAAGTGGACGAAATTCGAAATGCATCCCCGGGCTTTTAACGAGTAATAGCACGTGATATCTTCTGGCCGACTTTCACGTAGCTATTATAAGCTCGAGTATTTTCATTATTATACAGCAGTATTTTTTCCCCCCCTTTCTCTCTCCTTTGCGGCCACTTCGCATTGATACTCCTCTCCTTCCTTCCTCTCCTCGATGGATCCCCCCCCTCCTCTTCCGATACAGCGTCGCGGATCGACGTAACGATCCACTTATGGAAAATGCCACTGAGAAGAAGAAGAAGAGGAGGAGGAGGAGGAGGATGAGGAGAGTCGCTTCTACTCGGACATCGGCCTCTTCTTTCTCCTTTCTCCTTTTTTCGAGTGCCCCCCCCCTCCCACTGCGATTTCAACGACCACCACTTTCGATGGACAACTCCAATTCTTGCGTACGCACAATGATGATGATCGTTGTCACGATAGAATACCTTGCGAAGTAGCGTGGAAAAAGAGAGAGCGAGAGAGAGAGAGAGGGAGGCCGTCATAACGGGAGCATCCGACCGCCAATTAATTAGCCAGTTAATTAAACATTTAGACGCCGCTGGCGGTCGCCTAAAATTTAATTCGGCCATTAATTAATGCAGCCGCGGCGCGCGGGCGCCGCGCTCGACAGCGGCGGGGCGGGTGGGGCGGAGGACAAGCTGGAAAATGCATTATTATATATATATATATATATATATATACGTATACGTATATATAGGTTCTCAGGTATTCGGACAAAACCGATATGGAGAGCTTATCGGGGAATTTTTTCTCGAGGGAGGGGAGGAGGAAAAAGTGATGGGAGGAAAAGGAGAAAATAATAATAATAATACGTATAAAGATAAAGAGGGAGAGAGTGATTAACGAGGTCGAGGAGGGGGGAGGGAGCGACAAGCACATGTGCGCGTAATGATCTCCGGGTACGGGGCAGGTTATGTCGGCCGCGGGCCGAAAGGTTGCCTTTAATTAGCATAACTACCGCGTACCAACGTTAGCCGGAACGTAGGTCTGGCCTAGCCGGCCTGGTTGGCTGGCTGGCTGCTCTGCCTCTCTCCTCCGTGGTATGGTGGTAATATGCGCCCCGACTAGTCCTTGAGTTATTGCCTGATCAATAATCTATATGTAGCCGGGAACACAGTAGTGGCGGCGTGCACACCGGCTCCTCCTCCTCCTCCTCCTCCGCCTCCTCCTCCTCCTCCGCCTCCGCCTCGCTGTCCACGTAAAGCCGAGCAGGCATCGTGCAGCCTCTCTCTCTCTTTCTCTATCGCGGCTCTCTAAGCTTCCACCGATGAATATTGCAGCTGGGTATCGTTCCTCGCCGATAAATCTTCCGCCTCCTTCCGTGCAAAACGGGAAAAATATCCACGTGTCTGTATATATATATATTATATATAATATATATAATATATATATATATATATATAGGATGTCTGGTAATTGCGAGAATATGGCGATTGTCGCGTAGTGTGCAGCGTAATTATAGAGCGAGGAGTGGGGGGCCGAAACAGAACTGGGCTAACGCGAGTGGAATAAGCGTTAAGAGGTATTAGGAGAGTATACGTGTACGTGTGTATTATTTTCCCTCCGTTCAGCGAGGCATAACGCTGCTCCCCTCCTCGCCTCCTTTTTCCTCGCTGCTTTATCTCTACCGCTCCCCTTCCCTCTCCTGTCCTTCCTAGAAATGGAATGGAAAAATGCTTCCGGACGATGGTCGAATGTATCGCCGAATTTTTTTTCGCCCGGGTTTATATATTCGAGGCACTCGATTTTTCTGCCGTTGGCAGCTCGGATGAAGATTACTCGTAAAATGGGAGGGGGGGGGGGGGAAATTTATTCCTTTTTTTTCGGCGAATTTAAAAATTTGGAAAATATATATTTGGAAGTTGATAATTATTTTATTCGTCGTAAGGAGTTGGATATCTCGCGAGGCAGCGTCTGACCTATATCGGCCGTTTCTACTTGCGCTCGAGACGCGACTCGCTTTTATAATCCGACGAATTCGAAATTCGATCGAATCTCTATCAGACGTATCTCTTTTCTTCCTCCAAGAATTCTATACCGATGAGAGAACAGTGTTGTTGTTGTTGTTGTTGTTGTTGTTGTAATCCGATTAGCCGAGCTAATTAGCGATCGACTGTTACGCTACGAAACTCGTCGATATTTTATATATATATATATATACACTTGGAATCTCGATTCCTCAAGATTGATACTGCTCGAACGTATTCGATGCGTTTCCAGAATTTTTTATCCTTTGAAATTACTTCTCTCCTCCTCCTTCTTTCCTTTCCATCGTAACGAGTAGTGGAACGGCAGCCATTCTCGTTGCTATTCTTTCTATTAGAAATAATCGAACTCGGTTATTCCTCGGCATTCTTTCAGGGGGAATCGATTTTGGCATTCACGGTATTGTTTCCATTAAGGGCACTCAAACTCGCTATCTCCTTCGATATTCGCCTCGATAATCGCCTCCCCCATTAGAAATGATCAAACTCCCCCCTCTCTCTCTCTCTCTCTCTCTCGATCATTTAAAAAAAAAAAAACCAAACTTGAAAAACCAAAAGAGAGAAAACAGTCCCTGTAACGGAGTTACAAACCCCTACGACAGTCAAGATTCCCTTCTCGATCTCTCTTTCTGCCGCTACTAATTTCGTGGGTACGGGGGAGAGGAGCGGAGGGCAGAGCTGTCGCGGTGACGCGTTCGAGGAAAAAACGAGGCGAGCGAGCGAGCGAGCGAGCGATATATAGAAAGAAAGGGAGGAAGGGAGAGGAAGAGAAGAAAGGCAGCGACCAGTCCGGTTCTGGTTCGACGCAGTTCGGTTCGGTTCCTAGCCAGTAAGCGGTAGATTAAAGAGAAATGGCTACACGTTCATATTGATTTTTGTCCTCAGTTCGCGGGTGGATACGAGAGAGAGAGAGAGAGAGGGTGAGGGTGAGGGTGAGGGCGAGGGTGGCTGGTCGAGGCGAGCTCACTGAGGAAGAGGTGGAGGAAGAGGCGGAAGAGGTGGTGGTCTCTGTGCATTGGAGAAAGACCTCTCTCTCTCTCTCTCTCTCTCCCTCGTGTCTCGCCTCTCTATACGTGTCTCTCTGGCCTCTTTCTCTTCCCTCGTGTCCTTCCCCCGTTTCGTCGATGCACTTCGTCTCTCTCTCTCTCTCTCTCCCTCTCCACCAACCCCTTCTCGATCGCTGCTTCTCTCTCTCCACCCAGCGGCTTCTCATCCTACGCTCCTCGAGCCCCGCCACCCTCCTCCTCCTCCTCCTCCTCCGCCCCCGCCGCTCTCTTTTTCTTTCCCGCTCTCTCTGTGCATTCACCGCTGCCTCTAACCCCCCCCTCCCCCCATCCTTGTCCCCGTTCCATCCGACGCGGTCTGTCAGTCGGCGGAGGGCCGCCACCCGCCGGCTGAAAACTCGTCAAAAAATATACATTCCACGACGGGCGGGCGATACGTCGATGCCTGTAACCGAGCCGAGCCAGGAGGGGGGCATACACCGATAACGATGCAAATTTTCCAGGTTTCTCTCCTCTCTTGAGAGAATTGTTCTCTCTCTCTCTCTCTAAAATTTCTAAAATTATTAAATTTCGATCCTACGTGCTCGATCTGTCCATCCATACTCGAAGAAGAGATATATATATATATATATTCTCTTGCGGAAATGGAAGTGGGAAAGAAGGAGAAGGAGATAGTCCTCCTTGGAAGGAGAGAGAGAGAGAGAGAGAGAACTTGACAAATTTTCAATAAGATCGCTAATTGGCCGGTTATTCCATCCCACCCAGCGAGAAAGAATTCAGCGACGCCGGACTTGCACCCGCCCCTCCCCCTCCCCCTTTCTCCACCGCCATCGCTCGGCCGATATTCCCGCTCATATCCCCCGGCTATCAATGTATAGCCGCGTTATCGATCGGGTCCGGCTTTCATTTTTTTGCTTATTTGACTTTTCGGCCCGGGCTTTCGTCCGTTCGTTAGCTCTTCTTCGAGGGCCATCGAACGACGCCCCACCGCAAATAATTTTCCAGATAAGCCAGCGCGCGAGCCACCTCCCCTCCCCCTTCGTTTCGGCCCGGAAATTTTTCCGCTCCCCTCTCCTCGAGGGCGAGGAGGATTTGTATTATCTTACGGATTGAGAAATTCTCTTCTTAAATTCGAAAGCTTCTCTTCTTCTGGAAAAAAAAAAGAAAAAAAAAGAATCCGAAATGAAAAATTCCGTCGGATGGAAATAAAGCTTCTCTCTCTCTCTCTCTCTTCCCTCGCTTTGCCCTCCGAAGTTGATCGATTCCTCGATCGATCCCGCGGCTTACAATTACCTCGACCGCCCCTCCCACCGTTGCTCGCCACAGTTCGAGCCTCCCCCCTCCTCCTCCCCCCATTGCCTTCGAAACTCTGCCGGTATTCCGGCGTATTATTAATAAAATATTATAGAGCGCTTTATAAAAAAGTGGCTGGCCGGAGAGATAGATGGAGGGAGGGGGGCGGGGGGGAGGAGGAGAGGCCTCGAATAAACCACAGATACCTATATATATATATATATATATATATATATAGAGAGAGAGAGAGAGAGAGAGAGGGGTGGGTTGGAAGGGTGAAAGGTGCGCGCTTGAGGGGGCGGGTTGTGGAGTTCCGTGGAGAGCGATATATTGCGACTAAACCAAACTGACGGAATGCCAAAACTTTTTTGTAATTAAATTTTTCACCGCGGCGAAGAGAAAGGCTGCGAGGGGGTGGGGGTGCTATGCAGCGGCACCACGGCTCGCACAGCTTTTTTCGATGGCGCAGATTTTTTTCTTTCCTCTCCCTCTCTCTCTTTTTTCGAAGGTTCTCTCCTTCCTCTTCTCCCCTGGAGCGGCTCTTTTGTCCTTTTTTCGGGCTACGGGGGGCATTTAAAAGTAATAATACAAGTAACATTAATAGTTGAAACGTTATCTCTAGCTTCGTTTCCGCGGGAAACATTGTGGAGGGGAGCGCGCGTCCTCGATCGATGATCTCATCGAGATCCTAGTGGTTATTATTCCAAAATTTCGTTCGAATGGAACGCGTGTCTTACTTTGGAGTTTTGGAGATATTAAACCTCGAATCGGGTTCAACGTGTTTTTTTAAGCGAGTTTTTGTGAAACTCGTTACGTATACGATCTGTTTTCCTCCTCGAGATCGAGGCCGTTTCGATCGATCTTTATCGAGTGGCGCTAAACTTTCCCCTACGAAGACGTAGATTTAGATCGATTAGCTCTCTTGCTTTCCCCTCTCTTAAATCTTGTGGATCTATTCATTATATGGGGGATCGGACGCATCGCGTGCTCTGCTCGATCAACACGCTTCCATATACGCAGTTTATAAAGTGTTTTTATGCGTTCTTATACGTCTATTATCGCGAAGACTTTTTTTTTTTAACTATTACTTGTTATAAATAATATTGTACGGTTTGATTGTTATTTTACTTCACTTACGATGATACATCTTACCGTACAATTTGCAATTGTGTATCGGGTTTCGCTCCTTTTTCCATTCGACGTTTAGACTTTACATTTTTTGTCGCCAATTTCTTCTCGCCTAAGCGTCGCTCCGAGCGTTTACGATTCCTCGAGTCGTCGAAAAAAACTGTTGAAACGAGATATCTCGCGACCCGTGTTAATAAATGGTTGGCGAATTTACTTCGTCCACTCGAGTTTTTGCAGCCGTCTAAACGCGTACTCTCGAACCAACGACCGAAACAACGATGCAAATATATGATATTAGCGTGCCCCATAAGTTTCTTTATTTTTTCCTTAAAACGAAATCGATACACGATATTCGTTTTAAGGTTGATTTATCGTATATACGAACGTTATTTCTCAACAAGTCTCGTTATGTTTATATAAAAATAACCAGTCAAAGTCGTATCCCCCTCATATAAAGGCTATAATTATTCCTAGGAAGAAACTTTATGGGACATCCTGATAAAGGTAAGGGGGGAATAATAGAATATCCGGAATTTTTGAGATTCGTAATAACAAATTTATATCCCCTTCCGTTCGAAACGTCGATCGATAATTACGAGCTGTCCGATTCGGACAATTTCTCTGGAAACCAAACGAAAATAGCCCGTCCTGAGGAAAAAAGAAAAATATACTCCAATTATACTCCCCATCGCGAGAATCCTCCTCTTCGAAAACGGTCCACCGATCGATCGAAGAAAATTTCTTTCTCACCTCTTCCTCTTTCTCTTTCTCTTTCCAAAAAAAAGGAGAGATCGAAGGCTGGAAACGGAGGGGGCTGGGCTCGAGTCGAGGAGGAGGGGGGGAGGACCAGGAGGGTATAGCCGCGATCGTTGGTCGAAGCCAACCGAACCCAACCCAACCCAACCCTTCCCGAGCGAGGTGGATGAAAAATGTGTAATTTTTATTAATTGTACCTTTATTAATTTTCACCGGCCGAACGAGAGAGAGTGGGGAGAGGGGGGAGAGCGGTTGGAACGAAAAGCGGTTACACGCATGCACGGCACGTAGGGTAGTAGTACACGGTACCCGGACGCAATAATGCCCCCCTCCTCCCCCTCGACTCCATTTTCCTCGATCGGGCTCCGTCGCGTTCCGTCTCGATTCTCCCTCTTCAAAATTGTTTCGTCCCGATGCCTCTGATAGAACGACCTCTACCTCCTCGAGCCCTCCCCCCCCTCCTCCCTTTCTTCGAAAAAGAAAAGAAAAATTTTCGAGAGTTTCGGAATATATTTTTTCCCTCTTTTTCCCCTTCTCTCTTTTTAACGGATCGGAGGAGGAAAGGGAGGGGAGGAGCAGGGGTCAGGCAGATTCAGAACTCTTCCAAATTTTGAAAATCTCCTTTACTATCTCGATACCTCTCGACACCTCTCTCAGGCTCTCGAATAATTCGATCGAGTCTCATTCGCGTGAGGGAGGAGGAGGGAGGGGGGAGCGGAGGTTCCGAATTCCGCCCGATCCGCTTCGATCGAATTTTAACGTCCTGAGAGAGAGAGAGAGGAAAGGAGAGAGAAGGGAGGGGGGGAGTTCGGTTCCTTTGTCGCCGCGCGCCAATTATTCCCCTCTTTTGTCCCGTCCGTGGCCGTCGAAGTGGCCGTGTAACGTTACCGTTAACTCAATAACGATCGGAAGGGCAGCGCAGGTAACCGAAACCGGAAGCGCACGAGGAAAGGGAGAGAGAGAGAAAGGGAGAGAGGGAGAGAGGTGGTCTCTCGTGTTTCGTTTTTGGGGAGGAGGAGGAATCTATTCATTTTTAATCTAATTTAATTTACCCATCCCTATTTGCGATTAGATACGTAGATTAGGGAAGATGGAATTTTCTTATGGAAATTTTTTGAGGAGAAAGGATTTCAATTGCGATTGTTGTTCGAGTGAGTTATTTGGACTTTATTCCAGTCGATTTTTCAACGTGTAATCGAGGGATGGGACGATTGATTTTTGAGTTCGAAGAAAGTAAGGTCGAAAGAAAGGTGAAAGTGGTGGGAGAAGAGTTCGAGAATCTTTTTCCGAAACCTTTTCTCGCGATTCGTTGAACGAGGAAAATAAGAAAGAAAAGGTGGGTCGATTAAAAGAGAGAGTGCATTGGTCGATTGGGAGGATTAGAACGTGAGAGGCAGTTAATTAATTATTTTTATCAAAAACACGTCGAATTTACTGTAATTAAAAATTCTTTCCCTTTAGTTTATCCCCTCCTCCGCGAATCGATACACAGGGAATGCAAAGAAAAGTGAGGCGAAGGTGGTCGGTTATCGGTTAAAAGAAGAACCGTAATTTGATATTTTATATATCGAACATATATATACGAGAGGTTAAAATAGAATGTGAGGGCCAGTTAATTAATTATTTTTAACGAAAACACTTCGAAATTACTGTAATTAAAAATTCTTTTCCAACCCCTGTAATTTATCCCCCCATCCGCGACTCGATACACATATGCAGTGAAAAGTGAGGTGAAGGTGGTCGATTATCGGTTAAGGGAAGAACTGTATTGGTCAATTGGAGGGATTTGTAATTTATATCGAATAACGAAGCACGTATCGATGATCGAGGGATATTAAGATATAAAACGTAAGGTATATAGGTAGGATCGATCGACCGAGTAACTTCGAGTTATTGTACTTCTCAGTCAGGCGTAACGTTCTCGAATCGAACGAAAACTTGAAGACTCGACGGACGAGGGAATGCGGTAAAAAGGGACGAAGATAGTTATCGATTATCGGTTAAAAGAAGAACTGTATTTTGCTGTGGATTGATCGATCAAGATTTCTCTTTTTTCTCATCCTCATCGGTGATCTCGAGTTACTGTCTACTCTCGATCAGGAGTTCTCGAATTAAACGAAAACTTAAAGACTCGACGGGCGAGGGAAAAGTGTGGGGCGAAGGTGGTTATCGATTATCGGTTAAGGGAAAAACTGTATAGGTCGATATTAAAATATGAACGTAAGGAGTTGATCGACCGAGTAACCTCGAGCTTTTACGTACTTCTCAGCCAGGCGTAACGTAAACGTTCTCGAAAAGATTCGACGGGAATGCGAAGAGAAGGATGAGCGAAAAGGGGAATCGAATTAGGAGGAGGATTCTTTCCAAAATAAAATTCCAAACTTTTTCCAAACCTCTCCAACTCCCTCCTCCCTAAGGAAGGGGTTAAACAGGACACTGGGTCCAAGGTCCTGCCGAAGTAGGAATTTATCGACGTTTCACTTTCCTTACGATGACCCGGATACCCGGCGTACCTGTGACGCGCGCCCCCCTCCCCTTCCCCCTTGCGATAAGATCTTCTCTCGAGACACGGCCTTCGTGCCTTCCTTCGAATTTCGAATTTTTCTTCTCGGAAAAAAAAAAAAAAGAGGAAAACGAAACGAGCGAACCTCGTTATCATTTTTTATCATTTTTTCCCTTCGTTTTCGCGAAAACGAAAAGAAAAAAATTATCATTTTCCACGGCCGCTCGAATATTCCTGATGGCCTGATGGTGAAAAATGCCGATAGGTCGAACGAGAAGGATTCCTCCCCTGTGGGAGGAAGGAAGGAAGGAAGGATCGTGGATCCTGGACGCGAGCTCGTTTTCGATGCATATTAATCACCGGGCTGGCTGGGGTCCGCGATCGCGGCCATTCATCAAACCGGCCGAAATCTGCTACGCGGCAAATCTGCGTGTCTCTCCCCCTCCATCTCCTCCTCCTCCTCCTCCTCGACAACCGTCAACGAGACGTGAAAACGTACGAACGTTGGAAAAATCGCAGCTTTGGATTTCTTTCTGGGATTCCAGAGAGGAAAATTCGTTCTTCGTTTTCTCTCTCTCTCTCTCTCTTTACGCTCTTCGTATTTCTTTCATTTCTCGTTCTATTCTTATCGTGTTTTCGAGATGGAGGAAGAGTTAAGTGTGGAATTAGAAGGGGAATTATTAAGTTCTTTAAAAGTTGGGTTGATTATTATCCCTTGTATCTATTAGAGCGTACAAACGATGTTTCTTGTTCAAGGTCAACGAACCTTCTTCCATATCTCAGAAAGCCTTTAATACGTTTCGTAATAGGCTCGAAGATAGGAATTTTAGTTCGGTTCGAATCTATTTTTCAGAAATATCGAGATCAGGATTCGATCGTTAATGCTTTCTTTTTTTTTTCTCCCCCTCTCCTTTCTTCGCTAGAAAAAACATTCGATATTGAATTTGTGGAAGGAGGGGGGCGGAGAGATTCCACGAATTCTTTTCCATTAACCTCCATTACCGCAAAAAAAAAGAAAGAACGGACAAATTCGATTTTAACAAAAATCCCTTGTATCGACTCGAACCCTTCCCTCCTTTTTTTCCCCACGAAAATTCTCGATCGACCCTCCCCCCCCCCTCCTTCCGCGCATCCACTTTAAAAATCAATCCGACGAAATAATCCGCATCCTCGACACTCTTTCGAAAAACCACCCCCAAAGGCGGTTTAATTAACCCTCGAAAGACAGGAAAGGGAGAAAAAGAAAGAAGCCAACGATCTTCGCTCGATCGGTATGTTTCTGCTTTCGTATTTTAATTACGAACCCGAGGAGGGTTCAGTGGGCCAGGAAAATTCGAAAATAAGTTTAATTAATCAGAATCAGATTTTTAACTCGCGACGGAACGAGCTGTGTTCATCATTTCGATTTTCGAATTTATCAATCGATTATTATTCCTTCGCGTCTCGATGATGTTCGATCTCCTCTACTGAGATGGATTGGAAGTGGTGTGTATTTCTATTAGTCGCTCCTCTCCCCCCTCCTTTTGCATTTCTAACGGTCGAAATATGCATGGATTTTGGAATAATATACCCATCTCCCTCTCTCTCTCTCCTTCTTCCATCCTTTCGAACTCGCCTCGATCGATTTTTCTTATCGATCGATAAAAGTGAAAATTAAAATCGTATATTAATATCGTAGGACGAGAAGTCGGAAAGAATAGGAAAGAAGAGGATGATAAATAATCGATTTTTTCTCGAGGAGATTATTAATAATAAATCGTCGAACGAAGTCGGTTTATTGTGTATAGGAAAGGGAGAGGAAGGGAGAGAGAGAGAAAGAGAGAGAGAGAGGAGGAGGCAGATATTAGGCAGATTCTTCGCATACTCGCCACGTAAAATTGCGCGGGAAACTATTATCATCGCTCCACCGGAATATATCTTGTCTCTTATTATGTTTTTCGGGGTGATCGATGATCACCAGAGGGTCAGAGGAGAAGATTTTATTGTTCCAAGGTTTGAATTCAGAAACTTCGATCGTGCTCTTACTTGTCTAATTTCTTACGTTTAATTTCTTCTCTCGTCGAATTTCTTCCCTCGAAGATAAAATAAATCGTGGAGAATGATTGAAAGAAACGATTATTAAACGATATCTCGAATTTCGAACGAAACATTCGTCTCGAGGATGAAAAGTTGGTGAGAATAATTAAAAAAAAAAGAGGAATGATCATTCACCCAAAGGGAAGAAGGAAACGTGTACGTATCGATCCAGAAAAGAAGGAAACAGACACCGAGCGCCACCAGGTCTCCGAAAAAAACATTTCCTCCGTTCGAAAATGTTATTAACCGAAGCGAACTCGGCCGGTCAAACATCATCTGCATACGAAAACCGCGACAAAACCGTACGCGCCGAACTTCCTCCGCGATGCCATAAACCAACAGACCGCAGCACCGTTCCCCGTTCACCGAAATATTTCCGAATCGATCGGAAATTATTCGAAAAGTCACACACAAATCTCCCTCCCTCGATTTTCTCAATACTCTCGGCTCCACTCTAAAATAAATATCTCCGAAAAAAAAAATCCAAACTCCTCCCCCTCCATCTCTCTCGCGATCAAAAAATAGACGAAACGGAACAAAGAAAAGCCAAAGGTAAAGAAGGCAAAAAAAAAAAAAAAAAAAATATTCCAATAGCAAGAGGAAACTGGCACAGCCACACTGTGTGTAATGGCTTAATATCGCCTTAATAAAAGTGGCGAGGCAGCTAGGTAGCATTTTTCTTCTTTTTTTTTGGATTAGTCCATACCGATGGACGATATCTAGCTAGACGTCCCCTTCCCCCTTCCCCTGTCACCCCCTTCGAAACCCTCTGGCTCCCTTCCCTCCCTCCCTCGGATATAAAATATACACGTCGCTAGATATCCTCCGACTAGTTTTTCCCTAGGCATATGCGGTGCGCGCATATTAAGATAGGTAGATTCCATGCTGCCTTCCACGTGTATATATATATATATAAAATATATACATATATACACATATGTGTGTGTATGCGCGGTCGCGTACCAACCTCGAAACCAGCGACTAGTGGGAGAGAAGGAGGTGGTGGGTGGGGGTACGGCAGTAGGTGGTGGTAGCAGCAGGTATTGTGTTTATATGCATATCGGGAGGGAAGCCTCCTACCTACTACAGGGAGTCTCCTCTCCTCTTGTACTCGAACTCTCGCCGTTTTCCAATATTCCAAGCCCGAAACTCTCGAACGAAAAGCCCGGCCTTCGAATCCCGTGGCCCGACCGACCGACCAACCGACCAACCTCCCCCCCCTCCCGCCCACTCTCTCTGGCCAGTGTACACCGAACCGTCATATTTGGACAAAATCGAACCGTATCCTATCTAAACGTTTCTCTCGGCGCGCCCCCCCCCCCTCCCCTCTTTCCTTCCACCGGCGGTCGGAAGCCATATGCACGCCGTTTTTCAACGAAGGCAGGCCTTCTCCTCCTACTCCTCGACTCCTCTCGATGGAGAAATGGAAGCCGTTTCCGCGCTTCCCTGGATTTCCTCTCTCTCTCTATCTCTCTTATTCCCTTTTTTTTGGGAAGGAAGAGGGAAGGATAGATTTTTTTTTAGGATTTGTTTCGCGGAGAGAGGAAGAGGGTTTGGTAATTAGGACAGGAACATTGTTGCGCGATATATTTGTATTTCGAATTAGGAGGATCGAAAGTATTTTTTATTAGAATCTCGCTCGAACAATCTCATACGATTTTGACGTCCTTCTCCCAAAAATTCTCATCTCCTCCTCGGATCAATTCGAAAGATACATTCGAACGGAAAGAAGAAGAGAAATTAGCCGCTTTTCGATCTCGAAAGATGTGCTCGAGGAATATTCAGTTATAATACGCACGAGTGTGTAGAAAGGAAGAAAAAAGAGAAATGGGTGGTCGAAGCTAGACGTCCGTGCGCGCGAGGGTTGGGGTAGAGGAATCGGTCCGCCCGAAGCGGACGGGGGAGCGCAAAGGATTTTATCCCCCCTTTCCCTCCCCCCGCTTCTCTGACTAGGATTGAAATAGTAATATGTTATTGGTAAGCTCTCTTCCCTTTTACATCCGCAACGCCAATAAACGGTTGCAGACAGGTTAACGAACCGGCAGTCCGCGAGATAAAGACAAGGGCGGGGGGTGGGGGAGGGGGAGCCGTCAGAGAGGAAAAGACAGACGGACGGACAGACGGAGAAACGGGTCGGTTTGGGTCGGTACCTCGCGCACAGAAAGAGAGAAAGAGAGAGAGAGGAGATGGTGGCATCGCTAAACTGTCGACTTCAAGCTTTTTAATCCGCGATCAAAGGCGGGACTGCCTGTAACGATCCGTCGGTCGGTGAGTCCCTTTTTTCGGTGTCCCCCTCCTCCCCCCGACGTCAAAATTACTTTTAAATTTCGCCCGGCCTCTGTCCTCCCCCCTTCCCCCTCGGTCGATCGGCGACCGTCCTCCTCCTCCTCCTCCTCCTTCCCCCTTCATCGATGGCCTTCCTCTCGTAACATTAATATATATATATGTAGGGAATTCGGCGGAGCTGAACTAGGGAGAGAGAAAACGACACGAACAGGTGGTTCCCCGTGGTTTCGTGTGATCTTGGATCGCGACTTGGAGACGAGATAGCCGTAGTGTGAAAATCTTTTTCTTTTTTTTTCCCCGCTCCGTGGCGTGGAAACGAAACGAATACGAATATTCGTCCGTTTCTCTTCCCCCCAATCCCCTCCCTGCCCGGCAACTAATCTTCTTTTCAGGTGCATGGCGGGAAAATCCTTGGCGGGAGCACCTCTCCCCCCCGAAAGTACATTCGGTAACGCGGGAAGGAGGGGGGGAGAGGGGGCCTCGCCGAGGATACTCTCTCGGCTGGATCGAGCTCGAGTGTGGGACGGGGGGGAGGGGAGGGCGGGAGAGAGGGGAGGGAGACGGGTTCGAAGAGAGTGAGAATGGAGCGAGATCGAGGGAGGATCGTTCTTTCGGATGGAATGCGAGAAATTGGCGAGAAAGGACGATCCGAAACCGATCCGGGACTGGGAGAGAGGGAGAGAGTGGGAGGGAGAGAGAGAGAGAGCGAGAGAGTGGGAGAAGAAAAGGAGCCGAGGAAACGGATGATCGAGACGAGCAAAGAGTTACAAGAGAATGAGAGAAGGAGGCGGTCGCTCGCGGGGGGTCGGGTTGTCGTTTCACCAACCCTCCCCGCCCCCCCGCTCGATTCCCTCCATTCCGGTCCGTTTCGAATTTAGAGTGGAGATTCTATCCGCGCGTTTCGCGTCACGCGCGCGTGAGAAGAAGGAGAGGAAAGGAAAATGGCGATCGCGGGCTCAGCTCCCCCTGTCCCGGCCGGTTCCGCCCGGTCGATTCAATTACTCGAACTTGCGGACTTCCGGGGCGTCGTGGAAACGCAGAAATGATATCACGATTTTGTTCAACATTTTTTCGCGCGAAAAATCGGCCCTTCTGCGTTTCCGGGACCACTTCTTTTTCCTCGCCCGCTCGTTTGTCGTCGAGGGGGTGAATTTTTTTAGGGGTTGGACTCGGTTGGCGGCCGCGCGGGGAGATCTCCTTCGAAGATATCGCGGAGTGTCCGTGGTCGAGGCGATGGCTGGCGACCGATTTCGACCCCCTCCCCCCCTCCCTCAACCCCCTCGTGGCGTGGAAACACGAGCACGGAGAGCACAGACGACGGCTTGCAAACTCGTCGAGAGTAAAAGTAAAAGAGTAGTAGAGTAGAGTGGGTATTCGAATCGGGGATCGAGAAGAGTAAAAAGTGGAAGTCGTGAGAGTAAAATTCAAAACTCGTAGCAGTAGTGGGGGGGGAGGGGGGGAAGGGAGGTAGCAGTAGGTCGCACTCGCCCCTCGTTTGAGAGGACATAGACAGAGCGGATAGCGCGAGAGATAAGAGATCGGGACTCGACGCAGTGAAGACAGAGATGTAGAAAAAAAAATAATGATAATAATGAGAAGTACAGGGTAGTAGAGATCGATAGAGAGACAGATAGAGAAAGAGCGAGAGAGAGACAGAGCCGACCACCTGGTGAATGATTAAACGACAAGAATTAAAATAATAAACATTTGCTCGTGCGTTTCGTGACGAAATGTGAGAAAAGAATTAAAAAAAAAAAAAAAAAAAAGTTGCTTTTCGTTTCTCGTCACCTCGAAAGGCCGTCGTCCGTCCCTGACCCTACCAAAGTGTGTTTTGCATTGCAGACTACCAGATGCGCAATGTTAACGTGAGATCGGTCAACTCTAAACGAAGGAAAACACCCTCCTCTTCCTGCTTGTGAGTCTCTCAGTTTCGGTGTTTCGTAACTAATTCCACCTATGATTACTACACTGTTCTCTAAACCAGATTATATTATTATTATATATATATTGTTATATTATATTACGTTATTATATATATATATATGATACGTTGTTGTAATGAGATCGAGACGTATGAACCTTTGACCTTGCCTACATATATATATATATACACGAACATACATATATATATATATATTCTCTCTGTAACAATTACTTTACATACCGTGTGGATCACACGGAAACATATATATTACAACATATAATACGACCGCGTGTCTCGCATACCTCGACCAATTACCCGCACAATTACCGATGCGCGCGGGGGAGGGAGTCGATGAGAATTCCTCCGATGGTCTCGGAGAACACGCTCGAAAGACACGCTCGTTTTCTCTTCGTCCTCTTCGAAGGAAAAAAAAAAAAACAAAAAGAAAAAGAGAACGCTTCTTCGATCTAGAATTCTTTGAAAAACGATTTTCCGATCCACGAGAAAAAAACGGCGTTTATTTTCGACGTGTTTCCCCGAACATATCTCGCCATCCGAGCGATGATCTCGTTCGGCGATTCTCTCCGCACGGATCGGAAGCGGCGCGCGACACCGAAACTCTCCTCCTTTCGTTTTTTCGACCTAACATCGATTTTTTCCCATCGATCAATCCCTTTGCTCTTATTTATCTCATCTTCGTTTTCCTTTCTCTTTCGTTTCGTCCTCTCCCCCCACCCATCACCCGTGCAGTCGTAAATCCGTTCGCGCAATCGAATCGAAAATGATGGACGGCTCGTCCAGGTCCCGCGGATCCCTTTTCATTCGATCTCTCCGTCTAAAAGAGGGATCTAAAAGAGACGAGCACACGATTTCACTCGAAGTCGAGAAACAAGGAAAGGAAATTGGAAGCGGACAGCGCGGTTCGCTCGTCGCGAGCACGATTATGATTATTGCCTTTTTTTGCTGTTTCTCCTTTATTTTCTTTCTCTTTTCTTTTTTCTCTCTCTCTCGAAACGAGAAGGCGGAAGGAGGACGGACGAGCGGCAGCGACGACCACGCAGACGTACGCTGCGTCGTTCGAGCAGCTGCCTCGTCACGCCCCTCCCCCCTCTTCCCCCACGATCTCTCGATGGCCGAGGATGGCCGGTGATCGGTCGCGGCAGAAGCCACGGACGTCCTGCGATTGCAGGCCTCGGTCGCAACGACGTCTTTGCTCTCGCCCGCGTCCCGACGCCCGCCCCTCGCCATCGATTCTTCCTTTCTCGTTTATCTCTCTCCTCCCCTCTTTGCTTTGTTTTTCGCCTTGAAATTTTTCTAGATTCTTCCTCTTCTACCGTTGTTCTACTATAAGTTCTTTTTTTTGTTTCGTTCTCTCCTTCAGACAGAATTATCCGTGTGCGTAATTTTTTAATTTTCCATGATTGCGATGATTATTCTTGTTTCTTTTTTCCTCTCGTTCGCACGACGACGCTGGATCTATCCATCGGGAAAATATATATATATATATATATATATATATATATATATATATGTATATATATTTATATATATCCACCGAAAATGATCCAGGGGAAACCGCGCTGAATCCAAAAAAGAATGAAAATCCGACTGCATCCATTCGCTCAATCATCAATTTTTTCGTTTCCTTGATTTTGCCGCCGAGACACACAAAAACAACACACGCGTCGTTTTATTAATCTTTTCACACATGGACACGGACACGGGCACGCGCGCACACACACATACACACACCTATATATACATAACATACATAACAAACACGAACGAACGATACAACAAGGAGCTAGAAACAGAGAAACAGTACGATTCCATGCACGTTCGCTGTACCTGTATGAACCGTAATATTATTTATAATCTTCCATATATACACACTGACCGTATATACACGGACACATGTTACATACATGGATACATACACCCACGTACATACATATACACATACGTACACGTGTCTGTACACCACGTATTTTTGCTGCTGCTTCTTTGAACGTAAGCTTTAGATTGGAAAGAGAACAGCGACCACCAGTCGAATAACGAACAAAAAGACACCCACTTTTTCCACCCACACACGCACACACATACATCCACATACACACACACACAATTTATACCACAGAGGACACGATCAAACGAATTGGTAAATGAAAAAGAAAAGAAAAAAGAGAAAAAAATAGAAAGAGAAGAGAGAGAGAGAGAGAAAAAGAGAGAAGAGAGAGAGAGAGAGAGAGAGAGAGAGAGAAAATCACACGACGACCAATCACCATTCTCACGTATGTATATATTTCCTCGAGAGCAAAGAGAAAACAAGAAGGGTACAAAGCCTGACAAGTGACACGTACGGAGGCATTTTATTGAGAAGCCGCTCGAGTCGCGGTTGTCGAGGTGATAATACCGAAAGAGACAAGAGAAAGAGAAATGTATATATGCGCGTAATACAATGGAGGAAGCGAGAGAGATAACGCGAGGGGAAACGCGACGTATGGAGGAAGAGAGAAGGAGAGAGAAAGAGAGAGAGAGAGAGATGTAATAAATTGAAAGGAAGAGACGTGGGGTAAGAAGACAGAGGGAAGAAGAGACGTGAATAGAAAGGAGAACCGAGTGTGGGAAGGGGGGAGGAAAAGTATCGAGGCGGGAAAAAACGTAGTGACGAGCACTTCGCCGCTTGAAATCGCGCGAACCGCCTCTTTGCAGAGGGGTGCTCGAGGAGGGATCCAGATTCCAGGGGTATGATGATTCCCACCTGTCTTTCGTTCCTTCCTTTCGTCGTCGACTCGCTCTTTGCGAGTTTTTATCATCCCCTCCCCCCCTCGCCCCGTCTGATCTTCTTTGAAAGTTGATTCTTTCGAGTTCTTTTTTTTTTTTTGACAAACTTTGATCGATATGCGAATTAAAAGATTAGAAAATTACAAGCCTCGAAAAGACGCGTAGAAAAGTACTCGTTTAAAATCTATAGGTTTTTTTTTTCATATTTTACGATGCGCCTTGTTTTCGCATCGATCGAGCACGATGAAATTTTCAACGTGCACATAACTCATAACATAATAAATCGACGAAAGTATTCGTTCAATTTTTCATTACGGGTGACCTTTTCTGCAATTTTCCTCACGATTATTTTTCCAAACATTTTTTTTCTCTTTTTTTTTTCTCTCTCTCTCGTTTTAATTTTTTACAATAATTTCCGTTTCGAAGAAACGGATCGAGAGTGTTGTTGTTGTGCATTTCTCTCCGTGAAAATCTTGAAAAAAATTGCGAAATATCCGAATTATTTCCAAGATATAATCGTGTTCGATCGTTCGATGTTGCAATTTTTTAAACACGCGAAAATTGGCTGAAAGGGAATTTGATTCATCGAAGTAGAGAGAGAGAGAGAGAGAGCGAGCGATGCGGTTCGATCGATCTCGCGGCGTTAAAATGCCCCGACCTTGACCCCGTTGCGATCAAAATGGAGGACAAGCCTGGTCTCTGATTCTCTCCTCGAGCTGTTTCCTGTTTTACGCGATTCCCGTGCCGCGAGCCTTCTCTCTTGAACGCATAGATCTCGATGTTATCGATTGCCGGTCGTGCAGCTGGAACGACTAAATCGAGGCTAGTCGAATTCCTCGCCAAAAAAATTTCTGTATCTCTTTAAACCACGAGGTTTGAAGACGTTCGCGCCTGAACAGTGTAAAACGCGATAAAACGACACGAATACTCTCTCCATATTTATATGACGCTTAAGAACTTTTACGAGTATTTATTCGTTAAATTTTATCGAAACGAATATATATTTTCCTCTTTTTTTTCTTGTGAAAATATCAAAATTGGTCAGTCCATTTATGGCCTTGGATAGATTCAAAACAATTCTGGTTCACGTGCATACGCACATTTGCCACGTCACTAGATACGAATGTTAACCTTAATAACCCGAGAAACAGATTTATCATTTTCATCCTCGAAAAATCGATCGTAATAATCTGCCGTCTTTAGAAACACGACTTTGAATTAATAATTCGAAATTATAATAACGAAAACATAGAGAGAGAGAGAGAGAGACAGAGATTATGTTAGAAGTAGTAGTGTTGTTGTTCGGTTGGCGAGGAATCCCGATCGATACTCGAGTTAAGTAACACGACGAGGCGGGCTGCGTTGGTCGTCGATAAATTTCGCGGAGGAAGGTATTCGAGAGGCTGGCGCGCGAGGAGTCGCAGAAACGGGTTGGAACGACGGTTGGAGGCCTCGTCTATTCTAATTGGCTTCGAATATTACCTCCAAGTCGAGGTAACGAACGATCGACCACCACCACCTCCACCACGAGCCGGTTAAACTCGGCTCCCACACGCGAAAAACTACATGCTACGCCAATGACCCAGAAACTGGCGACAACGTATCGCTATAGACTCAGGTCTCTACTGGCCGTTTCAAAAACATCGCCTTCGTGGTGCGATCATTCTTTTTCCTTTTTTTCTTGCTATTTAAAATTTTAATCCATCGAATTTTCAATTCAATTAATTAATTCAATGCATCCTTCACTGTACGGATGATTTAACAATTAAACTTATATTTTATATATATATATATATGTATATAAAATTTAATTCTAAATGAATCGAACAAGCATAAAGCGAGACGATGCATTATCTCGAGTCACTTTAAATTTGAACAAACGGATGAATCAGAGTTTTTAAAAACTTTTAAAAAGAAGTACGAATGTATAGCGTCTGACCATAGACGACCCTCTACCACTGAAACCTTCCATCTTCCCCCTTCGCTATCGATCCCTCGCGCGCCTTTCCTGCCTCCGTTTTTTTAAAATCACTGCCTTCGTCTCGAAAATTTGATCATCGTACAGTGAAGGAAATCGGACGAAACGAAACTCTAAATTCGAAACCAAACACTCAATTATCTTTTTTTTCTAATTCGATAAACTCTGAAATTCTTACAATTCTTCTCTCTTTCTTCCCTTCTTAAATGGAAAGGGAGAAGGGGGGGGGGGGTTCTCGCCGAAAATTGATAAAAAAAAAATCTCCTCTTAATTTTAATCGAGTCGAGAAAAAGGAAAAAGAGTAAAGGAAAGTGGAGGGGGAAGGAGGCGGTCGTTTCGAAGGAGCGAGAGGAAAGTTCTTTGTGCGCAAGGGACGCGCACATGCCTTTTTTCTTTTTTTCTTTCTTTCGCAATCTCTCGCCACGGTTTCGGTAAATTTAAGCCGACGTATTGTGCGCCGGCCTCGATGATGACACGAGTCACCCTCTCGACCGGCACTCCACTCTACGAGCCACCCTTTTTCCAAGCCACGTAGGCAAGGGGTTGGCTTTTTTTAACGCTCCTATCCATCCATTCTGCAACGGCAAGGCCTTAAGACCGCCAGCCTTTCGGCAACGCCTCCTCCTCTCCCTCCTCCTCCTCCTTCTTTTCAACTTCGAACTAGAAGAATCCTAGTGAATTGTGCAATTTTTTTTAACCCCTTTATGCTTTATTCTTCTTCGAAAATGCGAAAATCTTGCTCTTTCGATAAATTTATTGATTAATAAATTAACTCTCGATTCCTCCATACGTGGTTTCAAAATTTTAACGAAAGAAGAGGGGCAGGCAAAACTTGCATCTCTCGAAATATAATCGAGATGATGAGGGGATAAACGAGTGATTTATATGGCAGTGGAAGAGAATAACGAAATTCGAAACGAAGAGATATTCCCCTTCGACGATAAACACAAGAGAAAGAGAGAGAGAGAGAGAGAGAAGGAAGAAACTCTTCAGAGAAAATAGAAATAAGATAAGATAGAAATACATAGAGAGAGAGAGAGATTAAAAGAGGGGGGAATGAGAAGTATGTACACTAACATAATTGCATGGCCGACATATATATATATATATTTTATATATTATTATTATTATTATTATTATTATTATCATCATTATCGCTATCGTAAACACGAGATACGAATTTCTCCTCCGTGTTCCCCCTCTCCTGTCTCTCAAACAGGAGGGGAGGGAAAGGAAGGGTTGCCGTTTTTCCTTCGGGGCGCGAAAACTTGGAGGAACAGGGTAGTAGTCGAGAATGGTGCGAGATTGGTGTCGGTGCTGGGTCGGTTAGAGATGAAGAGAAAACGAAGGAGGAGGGGGAAAAAAAATTCGAAAATTATTCTTCGAACGAATTGTTGATCGATTCCCAGCATCGTGGCATATGGTATACACAAAGATGGAAAGATTGGAAAGAGAAAGACGAATCTCTCTCGCCTGTAATACGAGCCTTTCGACTCGTGCTATAAACAAACCACGCATACATACATACATACATACATGTATACATACATACGTGCATACGTGTGTTCAAGGTGTCCCCGAATTCTCTCATAACAATTCTCGAGAACGAAATGACAAAGTAAATGGGGAAAAAAAAGGAAGGAAAAAAAGAGAAACAGAGAGAGAGAGAGAGAGAATAGTCGAGGAAATGAACGATCTCCGTGAAGAAAAGAGAGAGGAATATAAACATGGAAGAATGGAAGGGAAGGACACTCTAATAAATACATATATATATATATATATATACTTATATTTATATATATATATATATTATATTATATACACGGCGATCCTTTCGTTACAAATTCGACGACGACAGACGAAAGTTTGCTTGCTTGCTTGCTTGCTGAATTCCCAGGCATGGAAACGGGGGACGATACGATTAAACATCGCTCGTGTACAATACACCTACTACTACTACTACTACTGCGCGTGGAGAGAAAAGAAAAGAATCGGGCGAATCGACACCCCCCCGTTTCCGGTGCCCCTCTCTGTCTCTCGCGTCTTTGTCCATTAGAATACGACACGAGGACGTATTATACGGGGAAAGAAATGAGTGATGTTTAGACGATCTGTCGCTACGAAAATTGACGAGATAATATTTCTCATCGATCGATCGATCGATCTATATCCCCCCTTCTCCTTCATTCCGAGATCGTTTTCTTTCTCCTTTTCTCCCCCGTCCCGAACGAATTGTAAAAAAAAAAAAATATCAATGAATTTTGTCTTCCTTCCTCCCTCCTCGAGAGAAGTATTTATTATCGGTGTTGTTGTTGTTGTTGTTGTCGTGTGTTATCGATCGACGGTGAAAAATTTTTTTCGCCAATTTACGGGGCTGTCGGAATGCTGTCTTATATTATTCATTGAACGTGAGCATTTTGCTGCGAGCCGATCATCCCCCTGCCACAAATAAATCCCTAAGTTATATTTATTAGATATTGTCCACCAGTAACACAGAGACTGCCCTTTTATTCGTTATTTAGCTGTTAATTTTTTGAGGTATCCTTTGCGCAGGTAGTGTTTGCCCCCCACCCACCCTCTACCCCCACCCCTACCCCGCCCTTACTCAGCCCTTGCTCAACCAGTTACCAAGTATTAGTTAGTCGATAAACCTCCCCCCCTACCCCCCTCCCCTGTAAGACAAAGCATGAATGTTCAAGTATGGAGAAAAAAAAAAGAAAAGAAAAGAAAAGAAAAGAAAAGAAAAGAAAAGGAAAGAAAAAAGAGAAAAGAAGTCGCACATTTACAGGCCGTCACGTCCGAGCTGACACTCGACGCGTTCGCCAATCTCTCCTCGTGTTTCAACTCGTTCGACGATCATTTTATTTTGCAATATATATATATATATATATATATATATATATATATATTGGAATTTTTTCATTTGAAATTTCGACATCGTTGGAAACTTAAGGGAGAAAAGGAACGCGTCGAGGGTTGGATGGGATCGGATCACATCAAGGGCACAACACGAAACAACACGAATTTTTTTTACGGGAGAAAAGAGATCTTGGTCTGGTTGGAGTTGTTGGCGACCGATCTTCGAGGCGAAGATTCGATCGACTTACTCCGCGGTTACCTTTTTTTTTTCTCTCTCGCGAAAAATTCGAGGAAAGAGGTGTTTCAACCGACCAGAAGATACGACGTTGCGATTCGCCATTTATTTACTTCACGTTTCGAGAAATACTATCCAAACGGTTCGAGCATCGTGTATGCAATCTTTCGATCGAGCGGAAAATTATTTTCGATCGAAGATTGCAGATTTGAATAAAAAGTAGGCTAGCTATCGTGCGTTCTCGAAATAGAATTCCGCCATTTTCGACAGTTTCCAGTCGAACAGATCGATAACGCGGAACCGAGTCCGGTTATGTCGCGTTCGGTTTCGCAATTAAATTTGTAACCGGAGAATCGTTAATTAGCCGAGGGGAAAAAAAAAAAAAGAAAAAACCGATCTGCGGTCGCGAAAAATTCGCTCGGGGAAAAAAAATGGGGAAAAAAATCAATCTCGATGGACAGGTTCCTTTCCAGTTTCCATGGAACGCTGGTCTTCCCTCCTCTCTCCTTCCCCCCCCTTTCGTCGAAACTTGCATGTCGTACGGCGGTAAATTTGTCGAATATCGGTTTGGAATTAGGATAGTTTGGATCCCATCCCAGAGCTAACAAAGTCGAGCGAAAAATAAATTGGGGTTTTAAATTTCTATACCCTTCCTACGGAGGGTTATCGTCGAAGGGAAATCGAAGGTGAGGTGGTGGTATATCGCGGACAGTTTGCGAACGTTGCTGACGATATTTAGCGGGAATGAGATACGATGGAAAGAATATCTATAAAGAGGAACGAACGAGAACCGATTTTTCGCAGGAAAGGAAATTATTCGTGGATTCATTGAATTGATTCTTGGATGTTGGAGATTAAATTTCTTAAAGGAACGACGAAACAAACGAATTAGAGATCATCTCTGTGTCGAACAAAAGAGGGAGTGTTACGTTAAAGCATCGAGAGAACGATTTGGCGAAGAGCGTATAGTCTCCGCTTCGTGATCTGAAAGTCCCGGGTTCGAAACCCGATGAAGATTTTTCTCATTTTTCTACATTTTTAAAATTCTAAAAGAATCATTATTAATTTTCTCAAGCTCTTATTGTAACTTTATGTTGCCAAATTGAATGAATAATTGCGTAAAAAGAAGAAGAGGGGAGAAGGATCATCCAAATCAATTAGGAAATAAAAATAAGTCTCTCCTATTATCGAATGGATGCAACGCTATTATTTGGACTACTATATATGAGATGGACTTATGATCAAATTAGAATTAATAGAGAGGAATGACCCAAATACTGATGAATCCATATCCACGAAAAAAAAATCCATGGAAATTATTTAGATATCTCTGAAAATATATGATGATATGTAATTGACCCGATTAACGAAAAGAATAATGGTTAATTACTGTATATAGATATTTTAGAACTTTTACATTCATAAAAGGAGAAAGAAAAACTAGTGAAAAAAAAACTATGTAAGAGAAGAAAAAAAGAGAGTAGAACTTCACTTAGAGAGTGAGAACGCCACGAATATCGGCGAGTTCCTAGCAATAAACGATAAAATCGAATTGCCTTCATAAATCTGAGCGCGAAGCGAGAAAATCCCAAGAAGAGAGAAGAAAGGATATCTCTTCGGTGTATATGGATGAGTGGTGGTGGATGGTGTTCTATCGGAATGTGAGCCTATCAGGCAAAAATGGAAGGGAAAGGGGGGAGAAAGACTCTACTGCAGAGACGCGCGGAGTTTTGTTGTACCAAGTCTCTCACCACCATTCTACAGAGTGCGTGATAAAAATACAGAAATCGCAGGGGAAAATAAAGGAGAAATTAGCTTGTGTGCTGGGATATAAAAATGGAAAACGGAATTAAAAAAGAATAGGTACATTAAAAAGGATTAAAAAAAGTAGATTATTACAAGGTTAATCCTGAAAAGGGGAAGGAGAGAGGTGGTAAAAACAGGAAAAAAGCATATAAATAAGTCTAAGTGGAACACGGAAAAGTCCAGCTTTGTAAACAGCGAAAAAAGTATACGGAGGACAAAAGGGATAAATAGGGGAAAAATTACAACAAATAAAGAAGAGAAAAGAACAGGAGAATGGAACACAAAAAGTAAATAAAAAATTGTAAACAAAGAAGAGAGAGAGAGAGAGAGAGAGAGAGAGAGAGAAAGACGAGTAAAATAGCGAAAGGAAAGGAGAAGAAGAGAGATATAAAAAAAAAGAAGAAGAAAAGGGAGGAGAGAAAAAAGAGCCAATGAGAAAAGAGAAAAATACGATTAACGAGAAGCTTTTTGTAACGAATGTAAATTCATTCGATTCTTCCTGGAAAAAGCCCTTACCAACTCTTTCAAGTTTTCATGCAACCCACCTGAGCGTTAGCGCGCTCGTTCAACCGGTAACCGTATTAAAAATAAAGGGGACGAAGCGTCCAACGCGGAGTTCAATCGCGATAGAGGACGACAAACTTTCAAAATCAAGATAATACGTGCAATTGCGACGGATGGATTAACGGAAATGAAGCGGAATTCAATTTCCGGAACAGCTTGCGAAATTTCCCTAAAAACGGCGCACGTTTCAGTCTCAGGTTATGTATATCGGGCAACTTCATAAAATATAAAACATCGCTTCGAAAACGAGTTTAAACGGCGGCTCGCGAATAAAACCACCACCTCTCGAGAAATTTCGTAATCGGAATACGAGAAAAGTAACCTCTTTTTTATTTTCTCTCGAGCGAAAGAGATATCGATCGTCCAGAAAATTTCTTCGTCCAGAAAAACATAAATCAAAAAAAAAAAAAAAGAAAGAAAGAAATTGAAAAACCATTTTGAGAACGAATTCTTTTCGTTGGAAACTCGATTCCAAGGACGTACACGAGGTATCGAGGGAAAGAGAGAGAGAGAAAGAGAGAGAGAGAGTATCGAGATCACGTGGCCCATGTAAATGCAGGGTGGCGGTCTCTCTGCGTGTATTATTTTATTATATAGCAGAAGCTATTGGTGCCACGTGACGCCAACCGGGCTCCTCGCTCCAAATCCAATCATTCTTGAGTTATTCGGGAAAAAGGGAGGAGTAGGGAGAGGGAGGGGAGAGGTGGCGGCTGCGACACGGAACACCGATCCTCCTCCTTCTCCTCTTCCTCCTCCTCCTCCTCCGTTTATACACGAGAGGAAGACGTCTCTACGTGCCACGCTCAAGTCTCTCTGACAAACTTCCTTTTGATTGGCCCACGGCCATCCGTTACGAGCAGATATCGTACGTGAATCCGATTCCGGATCGCGGCCGCTTTTAACGGATCCCTCCCTCCTTCCTTCTTTCCCTCATCGTGCTTTCAAAATGTTAACGTTTTCTCCATTGCAAAAGAATCTCTTTGAAAGAATCGATTTGGAAACAAATCTCTTCTTCTTCACTCTTCTTCTCACGTTTTCTCTCTTTCTCTCTCTCTCCCTTTATAAAATTCGCCCGAGTAAATGGTTCCCGTTATCAGGCGTCGGGCACAGAGCGAAGGCATCTCGACAACGGCAACGTCGGCCGGCCGAGCCGATCAAATTTTTCCGCGCGACCTGATCGCCTGTGTTCGGTGGGCGGCTCGTCAAAGTGGCCGCTCGCCGGCTTTTCACAAAGCGTCGTCGCTGCTCGTCGTCGATTATGTTTCCGAAAAAGTAGTTTTTCGCGGTGGAAGATTCTCTCTCTCTCTCTCTCTCTGTACTTTGGAGGGAGGAAGAGCTGAGGATAGAGGATAGAAAAGAGAAGGAAAAAAACGAAGGAGAGGAGGAGGCAAGAGAGAGAGAGAGAGGGAGCTCGTTAATGCTTTATCGCGCCGTGCGCCCGACTGGATTTGGCCCACTTAGCCGTTTCTGGAATCCTTCGATCGATCCGCTCGCTCGTGACATCCGGTTCTTGCTTGCATCCATTTCGAGTTTCTGTTCTCGCTACGATGGATACGAGACCTGACAACGCGACCGTTCTTCCGCTTGACAATTTTAACGTCCCTCCCCCTCCTCCCCGGACTACCCTACTGTCATCGGCCCGTCCCGATATCCACTATCCACTCTCAACGGCGGTTAAGAATAGACCTTTTTCTCTCTCTCTCTCTCTCTCTCTCTCTCTCTCTCTCCCCTTTTTTCGAGCGGATCCAAGATTTGAAATATTCGAGGACCCAAGTCGAGGAGGGGGGAGAATAATAATTTCGAGAACTGATTTTTTTTTTTCTTTTTTGAAAATCGGCATCAGCTCGATTCCGCCCCCCTCCTCCCTCCCTTCCCTTGAAAATTCAATCTATCCTGTCCAAGAATTCCAATTACCCTTCCAGTGGTTCTCTGTTTCCGGGGGAGGGGAGGGGGGGGGGAAAGTGGCCGGTCAGAGAGTGTACGTAACGAGAGAAGGGAAAAAAGGGTGACAGGGTGAAAAATCAAACGGGGAGGTTAGAGGAGAGAGAGAAAGGGAGCCGTCCGCGAGTCCTCGATTGTCGCGGACCGTCTATGCTCCATTCGCCCATTCGTAATAACGAACGCGTCAATTTTTCGTCCCTGTCCACCTGTCCAACTCTCTCTCTCTCTCTCTGTCTCTCTGTCTCTCTGTCTCTCTGTCTCTCTCCTTTCACTCGTTATCGGCCGGCTTCATGTGCCAATGGCACGCCGAGGCCCGTCGTCGAATCTTCCCTCCATTTTTTGTTTTCGTTAAAATTCTTTCCTTTCTTTTCTTTTCGTCGTCGATCGAGAAAATTTCAACTCGCGGAGGGGGCCTTTCGATCTTTCGATTCTCGGGGACGAGGATTTTAAGATTAATTAAACGGAAGGAAAGGATCGCTCGTTCGGTTTTTTTCGAATCTTCTTTTTTTTTTTATCATTTTTTTGTTTCAGTTTAGAGCCAAGAAGTCCAGTTTCCCGCTCCTCCTCCCCCTCTCTCTCTATACTTTCCTTTGTGACGGGACAAAGTGGGAAAAGGATTTTTCGTCGAATTTTTATCGAGATATCGATCGTGCAAAAATGGATTTATAATTGCTCGATTGCGCCCCCTCCCGACTTTTGTCCAAGGCGGGTAATTTCCCTTCTTCCTTCGAACGAGATTTTTCCTTTTTTTTTTCTTCTTTTTTTTTTTTTTCTCTCCAATTCTGAAAGGATGGCCTATTATCGGGAGGGGGGAGGGGGAAAAATTCCAACGATTTCGAAGTAGTTTCGAGGCCTGGACAAAGGGAAAAATTGACGAGTTATTTAATCTAATATCGCTCGCTCGATCGGAATTTCGTACGACGCTGACGCGTAAACGTTATTTCTCCCGTTCCCCCCCCTCCCTTTTATCGCTTTCCACCGCTCTCTCGTTCGCAATTATGCGCCACCTTCCGCCAAAGAGGAACGGCCGGTGATTATTGCGCGCCAATTCTCGTGGCGGATAATACGTTCGTTACGTTGAAAGAATCCCTCTCCAAGTTGTGAAAATTTCTCGAAATTTCGAATATTCTCGAAACGTGAAGGATATACCCGCGAGCAAAAGAGGCGGGACTCGGATTGAACGGGTGAATCCTTGCTGCTTAGAAATTTTTCCAATTATCTCACCCGGATCCGGGGAGCAGGGAGACGTTCGAATTAATCAAAAATCGATCGATCAGAAATTTATATTTCCGTGAAGGAAGGGGCGATTTTCGAGAAGTCGATTTTCCCCCTTCTCGCCTCTCCCCCTCCCCGGTTTTCGAGTGCGGATATACGGTCGGATATTTTGGTCGGTTGGAGGGAGAAGAAAGAAAGAAACGACGAGACACGATACCACTCGGATTCGAAACAAGGCATAACGTATACGACATATCACTCACTCGAAGGAAACACGAAAAAAAAAAAAAAGAAAAAGAAAAAGAAAAGAAAAACGAACCAATTACACGGACACTGAAGGAAGAAAGAAAAAGAAAAAGAAACTCCAAGGAAAATGCATCTCTCTTGACACTCTTGCATCGTCTCACATGTATACACAGATTATATATATAATTATTTATATATATATATATATATATACGTGTACGCCCCCCCCCCTTTGTGCCCTTTTTTTGCCCTTTAGTGAGATGTTTATGAGCTGTAGTACTATCAGATTATTCGTGGTATGCAAGCGAATCCCCAACCCCGCCCCGCCCCCCCCTTTTTTTCTCTCCACTTGACTTGTTGTACGTGTTTTTTACTTCTTATACATATATATATTTTATATATATATACCCTTGACAGTCTATTTTTCATTTCTTTTAATTATGTAATATGTATATTATTAAGTACGTATCCATGTAATATTCGCATTAGTATCGAGATTATTATTATTATTATTATTATTGTTATTGTTATTATTATTTTTGTTTTGGCTGAGAAAATGTACTTTGCAAAAAGCAAGTAATTTTTTGCTCGATGAAACAGAGAACATTTTAGGTAAAGGAAAAAAAAAAAAAAAAAAATTAAAATTGAAGTAAAAGGAAAAAAAAAGATATCTATCTAAGAAACACGAACATAACAGAAAAAAAAAAAAAGCATTGCACACAGTCGAGAACAAGATATATATATATATATTTATTTTTTTTTTTTATTATTTATCACGACGACCCGTGCAAAAGACAAAAATAAATGAAAATGAAACGGGTCGTTGAAATGAGTACACCATTGATTCACATTTGTCTTCTTTTTTTTCTGCTTTCAGCTGCACAGATTCCACAACGCGGAGGTAAGTACGATCAAATCAAACCCCTCCCCCCTCCACCCGTTCTCCATCTCCGTTTTAATTCGTCTTAATTGGGCCGATCAGTTACACGCGCGCCACCTATGCGCGCGTGAGCGGAAACACGAGAAAGAAACGTCTCTTTCCTCTCGACCCATCTCCCCTCCCCCCACTTCTCTCGACAGTAGTCAGTTTCATCCTTTGAAAATCTTGGGAAACGTTTCCTTGAATGGCTACTCAACCGGAAGAGGATCACCTCGAACACCGGCCTATCCCCCCCATTCCTCTCCTCCTTTTCTCACCTCTCTTCCTCTCGTCCTTTTTTCATCCGTTAATTAGCAGTTAGTTGGCGTCAAGAAGTGACTACCGAGAAAAATTTCTCTGATTCGAGATTTTCGACTTTTATCGCAATTTATTTGTTTATATTTTATGTACATATATATATATTTATATTATTTCAAAATCATTTCCTTTTTTTTCTTCTTCTAATCGATCGAGATTATTTTGTTATTGGTTAGATTAGAGGAGACGATTTTTTCTTAATCTTCGTAAAAATTTTCGCGAAATTTTCCCTGCGATAATAAGATCCAGATGGAATGATTCCGCCCTGAATTTTTGCAGCATGCAAGAGGAAAGACGAGATGGCGAACCAGGCAGAACACCAACAGCCCGCCCCCAAGAAACCGCGCCTGGTTTTCACAGACCTTCAGCGCCGTACTCTACAGGCTATTTTTAAAGTAAGTCTTGTATAACTTAACCTGCGTTTTTGATCGATACCTCGTTCTAACGTGTGTTCTCCATTGTCCCGGGCGGAAAGGATGCTCGGATCGTGTGCACCTTCTCCTCGAATTTTATACACCTCCCCTCTCCTATATCTCGAACCTCCCCCCTCTTTCTTTAATAATAAAAATTTCTCTAATATGTATAAATTATACATACAATATATTCGAATATATTCGATTTTCTAGAATCCGCATAATTTCTAGAGGCTAGGAAAATTCTTCTTACACTTCTGAAGAGGAAATTCCTTCGGGTTATTGAATCTAATATTTTCGATGATTTTCTTCCCTCTTCCCCTCTACCGAGAGAATGGATTTCGTTAATTATCGTGTTTCTTCGAACGAATATATCCGTAAGCTTCAAAAACGCCTCGAATCCGCACGCGTGAGAAAAAATTCGAGAAATCGTACGTGCGAATTAGCGGCACGCTCTTTTAATGGAGGACGCAATTGGAATGACAACGCTGGTAAATTACGATAGATGGACACCGTGTAACCGGTGCCGCATTGCATCGGGTCGCGATAAAGGGGAGTCGAGTGGTTTCATCTTGAAACGGCCCTTTGATTCGCTTGGGAAGGGAGAATTTCGATATATATATAATATATATATATATATGAGTTGAACGAAAATCGCAGAAAAATTATATGGAATGAATGAAATTTCTCGAGTCTGGAAATTTTCTGAATAGATTGATTTTGATCGAGGAGTATTCGAAGGCAGGTTTATCGTGTATATAAATATTATCGAGAAGAGATGGAATTCGGTCGGTAATAACGTCTGCCGAGTAATCCATGTATTATATTATAAACGGAATAGGGCGGAATGTGAATGAGACCGTGACGCGATCACGGAGTATTTTAGTTTACGATTAACCCTTTGCAAACGATGAACCCATATATGCGTTCAGTGTAAGTTATCCGCATAACCGATCGACTCACGTATGCGTTAGGCGAAAACAATCGAGAGAGAGAGAGAGAGAGAGAGGCGATGCCCTCGGTATTATGGGTTCGGTTCGTGCCTTCAACCGACGATACTTTTTTTTTCCTCGATGAAAGAGCGAAAAAAGAAGAAAAGGAAGAGAGAAAAAAAAAAGAAAAGAAAGAAAGAAAGAAATGAAATAAATGTTTCGATTCGACGGATAAATGCGTCGCTAGCGAAGAGTTATATGCCCGCTATAACGTAACAAACTTTATTCTCACGCGTTTCAACAAAATGTGCGTCCGTTGTTCAACGGTAACAATTCACAGTTTGCTTCACCCGACTCCGTATAATAGTCCGTTTAAAAATACGAAATCATTCCTACGCGCTGTATCTTCTTTCAATCGCTCGATCGGTCAAGTAGGGATCGATCGATATTTTATTACCTTCTCGAAAATTTAATACATTCTGCTCGAATTGTTTCGATAGCGAAATGAGATGAAAATAATTTTTTTCTCTTTTCCTTCTCGAAATTCTCCCTTGAAAAATAGTTTAAAATCTCTCTCTCTCTCTCGAGCTACGCTTTGTCTCTCGAAATATTATATATTTAATACCAACGAAAATATCAATTAAGATTTCTCGAAATATTAACTCGATTCCCTTTCTTTTCTCTCTCTCTCTCTCTCTCTTCGAACCGCGTTCTCAGAGCGCATTGTACATAAAGAGAGGCTGATTTCTCGCGTGCACGCGGAGAAAAACGCGGGAGAAGGGGGAGGGGAGAGGGACAGCGGGACGACGCTGGGAGGACGTCGAGGCTTTTCAGCTGCGTCAGGCGCGTAAAACCCGCCTCGATCGATCCGCGTTGAATAATTTCGCGGCCGATTCCTTGGCCGCGCGCTCTTCGATCTGAGCAGAGCGATCATTCTTGCACTTCCGTCTTGTTTCGTATGCATCTTTCATTTCGCGCGCCACTTACGAAAAAATCTAGAATCCAAGACGTAATTTATCGTTGATTAAAAAGGGAGGGAAAAATAAAAGCTCGATATTTGAAAATCCAGGATCGAGCTTTATGACTCGTTTCTCCTGCGAAAAAAAAGATTTCAAGTTTTTATTTTCTCCCTGAACAATAATAATCGACGGCTTTATATTTTATCCGTGTCTCGTGGCGGTGGCGTCTCGTCGTTGGTCGAAGAGCTGCTAGAGGAAAGGAGAAGTCTGTGATGACGGCGCGGAATTCGCGGCTGCTCACTCGAAACCGTCGATATCGCGGCCATTCGACTCCATTCGCAGTGTAACATTCTACAATCCTCGAAAGGCACGCCTGGTAACAAGTTTCGAGTTTGTTTCGATTTGTCGAGAAATTGAGCCTCGAGAAACCCGAGTTTTTCCTTTCCCTTTTCCCCTGAAATTTCGCCTTTTACGACCACCCCCCTCCCCTTCCCTGGAATCAAGCTAATCGAGGAAATCGCTCCTACTTGTGGCCCGCGTTTCGCTTTTCGACTCACGGATTACGATCGAAATTGAGCGCCCGGATTAAGTTTGGATTTTAATCAAACGAGCTTTACATTAGGCTTGATTAGGATTTGATCAAGGCTCGCACCGTTTCTACATTAATATAATTCTAATCTATCGTTTTATTCGATATCCGTCGAGGGGTGAATTAGTAAATGAGATTCGATGGATTTAAATTTGATCGTAACTCTTATAAATATATATATATATATATATATAGATCCAATTTCTATACTTCCTCGGTTTAATAATTCGAAAATCGAAGATATATGGAATTTATATTCGAAAAAGTCGCCACTTCGAGGAATAGAATCTACTAATTTTTTTTCCAAAGAGAATTCGAAATTCTTGAGGGGGGGAGTCGAGTTAATTTCGAGAAGTATGAAAATCACTGCGTTCCGGGAAAAGCGTTGTTCCCACTCTTTGGAACTATGCCAAATAGTTGGCGAATTGACCTTAGCCCAGTTAAACGCCACTGCAACGAATCTTTCTCCGATTCTATTATCCCCCCCTCCCCCCGATTATACGACTTTTAAACTCCCTCCAATCAGCCACGCGTGCTCGACGCTCGACCATCTCTCATCCCCTGACTTTTAACACCACGAAGTTTTCGAAACACTCGACCCCCCTCCTCAGATAATTAAGGGAAATGGGGCGAAGCTTATCTGTTTTTTTTTTCAAAATCGAATAATCGCATAATTATTCGAAGAATAATTCGAACGTGTTTAAATATGGGAGAGAAAGGGTTGAGAGAGAGGGAAAATAATTTCAGGGTTTTGTTTTTCGAGATCCACCCTTCGCCTACTCATGACACGTATGATGCAACCCCCTCTCTCGATTTCTCAGGCTCGCACACTGGGGCTGTCAAGGAATAATCACGATCCTAGCGCCGATAGTGTCCCGTATTTCCAACAATTGATACGCCCCCTACTCTCCCCCCTGTAGACGTAGACGTAGAGACCTTCGTTTCGTTGCGTTACACGTTGCGGTGAATTACACCCAGGACAGGATATCGATACAGTTCCTTAAACGTCTATCCTGTTTCCCAAGTTGGGTGAATGCAAGTAATTCCACCACAGATCTTCGCTTTATAAAAAAATTTCGAGTCTAAATCTCCTGTTGGAAGCTCATCGAGAGAAAAAAAAAAATTGAATTTCGAGGATAAAAGGATTTCCAGATCGATTCAAAACGTTTTCTAATTCTAATAAGAATATTAAGATTGTAATTAGTTTGATCGAATGATTTCTTCGTATGAATTATTCAGGTAATTCTACCAATATTCGCTTTAGTTTATAAAAAATTTCGAGTGTAAATTTAGCTAGCGAGACAAAAGAAAAGGATTTCCAAATTTTCTAATTTAAATATTTCCTAATTTCTAAGAATATTCGTAAGACGTAATTCCCCTCGATACGATCTTCTTCGTCGTTTTTTATCGTATTCAGTCCTGTTCTCGCGATCCGTGAGAAGAAGTCGAAATTTTTTTTAAAACCGGTGTCCGTTTCCCGCGTTAAACGCGTTAATTAACGCGTTCGTGGTGCACGCGCATCACGGTTTGTAATAATTGTTCCTTCGAGCAATCGATACCTTCTCCCTCTCTCTCTCTCCTCTCGCTCACTCGCTCTCTATATAGCTGCTCCGTCCGTGTTATTGATCGACCTACGTCGAGTAAGAAACGTCGCGTGGGAAGAAAGCGTGCCAGGCCAGCGTTTACCACATGCACGACAAATGTTTACACACGTTGCTACGTTCGTACGAACCGCGGTTTTCTTCTCCTCCTTCTCCTTCCCGCGGCTCGTACTTCCTTGCCTCGTGCAGAAGGTAGTAGGACAAAGTGGATACCAAAAAAATCCTTTCCCCCCTCGTTCTTTTCTCAGAAGAATGAGGAAAAACTTGGAATTCCTTTGGATCTTTCAATATTTTTTTAACGAAACTCATTTATATATATATATATTAGATTGTACGGAAAGTAATTTCGTTTTTTCACACGAGCGTCGCTAGTCGAACGTTTATATAGATATTGCGTTGTACGAAAAGTAATTTCACTTTTTCGCACGAGTGTCGCTAGTCGAACGTTTTATCCAGCCAACTTCATTCTAAACCGTGTTATTATTATATATTTCGAGAGTTGCAATTTCATGGTAGTTTGTTTATAAGAAAAATTCGTACGATTCTGTGCGCGGTTATGTTTTTCGTGCGTGATAACACAAGATGAAAGACGAGAAGGAGCATTTTCGACATATATTATCTTTTTTGTTATCGAAAAGGTAAGAATGCTGTTCAAGCATTGAGTTTCGTTTCAATTGAACGAAAACGAAGACGAAATAAACGCACCGATCGAAGCAAGCCTACGAACAACGACTCGAGAAATCGCTACGAGATCGAATTTGTCGAATTCGACTGTTCACGATCGCGTAAAAGAAAAACGAAATTACTTTTCGATCAAAATATCCATTAAAATATCGATGCAATCTTGTATCCTTCGATTCAAGAAAAATATTGATATTCTTCGCGGAGAATAGTAGCGAATCCACCGTTATTATTAATTATAAACACGAGAGATGCGTTTACGGGATTAATTAGGCAATCGATAAGTGAAAATACGCGTGTTGCTTAACAAATATCGAACCGCGTATGAAAAAGTAAATTGAGATACAACTCGATGCAACAAGGACGGATAGGAATAGAAGAATTGTAGGTTGAGTTGGGAGGATGAATATTTATTTAGCGGAGGAAGAAGTCAAAGGGAAGAGGGAAGTAGTGGGCGCACAAAGGTTTCCGTTCGATGCGTTTCTTCGAAAGGCGAAGAGGGCGTAATTTACGCTCGAGTTTTCCTTTTCTCTTCTTTTCTCCCATTGATATTTATTTATCGGATTCAATTTTTTCCTTTTTCTTTTTCTTTTTTCGAAGAAAGAGTCGTGGATCCTTTTCAAGTTAATACAACTTAAAAGATCGGATGGGGATGGTTATGTGTGGGTGGTTATGGAGTAGCGGCGAGGTTTATTATAGTTTCGTCAGAGAAGGGAAGGGGGGCGGGGAGCTCTGGAGACCCCGAAAGGCTACCTTAAACCCTTGGCAAATCTCAGAAGCTAGCATGAATATTCATCGATCCAGGAACTCTGCTCTGCAAACAAAGTGCTTTAAATTCTAATTCGGTAATAGGTTGCTCGAAATTCCTCGGCCCCCTTAAAACGCGCCTTTTAAAATATTCAGTGTCTATGAACTGATAAATTCCTCGCCATATATATAAAACTCATTAATGAATTAAATAATTCGTTTGATCTAAAATAATATTCGAACATTTGTTACTCGAGCGATTTCAACAACGTTTTCTTTACACGTCTCATCCCTCCTCGCGTCGGATCCCAAAATATTTCGATAAAAATCCGTTTCGCTTTGTTGACCGACCATCTTCCGACCGATTTTTCCAGGAGACGAAGAGGCCGTCGAAAGAGATGCAGGTGACAATCGCTAGGCAGCTGGGCCTGGAGCCGACCACGGTCGGCAACTTCTTCATGAACGCTCGACGCCGCTCCATGGACAAGTGGAAGGACGAGGATCCGAAGACCGTCGCGGTCGAGGAGGGGCAGCTATCGCCCACGATAGGTATCGGGCAACGGCAACCAAGCGACGTTTTGTGACACACGTCCGACCACGAGGAGTACCACGACGAGTCGCCCGAGGAAGACCTCCCCTTCTCGTAAGGGGGTCGCGGATTTCGCGCGCGACGCGGCGATTATCACCACTCGAGACGCTCGACTGCTGACCTGGAACGTCAGTTTTCGGCCATATATTCCCAGTTTCCACTCGTCGCCCCCCGTCGTCGTGGGATCGTGGGCGCGCGGGGCCCCTCCCCCTCCCCCTCCCCCCCAAAAGAAACAGAGAGAGAGAGAGAGAAAAAGAAACGGAGAAAGGGCAAA